>NC_054711.1:19716178-19733681 GCF_016097555.1 Gigantopelta aegis
TGTGACAGTGGCAGTCATCTTATAGTGCAGGCCGGATGAAATAGTCTTGTGTCATGCTTGTATCGGTCATGCATACTTGACTCATTCAATTATCTTGAAGAAAGATCCTCCACCTCAGTGTGGGCAGTTTGTGTACTCTGGTGATACGCCACATTTGTTTGGTGTGTAATCATCTGAAAGAAACTAGAAAAGATATATTTCGACGACGAAATGTGATGGGATCCTTTCAATTTCCTCCTGAACTTTTGTTACAATTTCTTCGTCATACTGAAGTTTTTTCTAAATTATAATTTTATGTATGATATTGTTTGCACAGTTCTTTAGACTGTCTTTTAGTTTCCCTCTTGCATTTGTGTATGAATGTTGATCATCACGTTATTTTTGCATTTACCATAGGTTGACATTCAATAGTCGATATCTTTTTCGTGCTGGTGTGTCGTTAACCATTCATGTATTATATTCTATCCGTACTTCGTCCCTAAGATGACTGCCATTTCCTAGAATGATACATCCTTCGTACTTCATGACTAAGAGTACCTACCATTTCCTGGAATGATACATCCTTCGTACTTCATGACTAAGAGGACCTACCATTTCCCAGGATGATACATCGTTCGTACTTCATGAGTAAGATAAACTACCATATCCCAGGATGATATGTCGTTCGTACTTCATGAGTAAGATAAACTACCATTTCCCAGGACGATACATCTTTCGTACTTCTGAGTAAGATAAACTAACATTTCCCAGGATGATACATCTTTCGTACTTCATGAGTAAGATAAATAACTATTTCCCAGGATGATACATTTTTCGTACTTCATGAGTAAGATAACCTGCCATTTCCCAGGATGATACATCTTTCGTACTTCATGAATAAGATAACCTGCCATTTCCCAGAATGATACCATCTTTCGTACTTCATGAGTAAGATAAACTACCATTTCCCAGGATGATACATCTTTCGTACTTCATGAGTAAGATAACCTGCCATTTCGCAGAATGATACATCTTTCGTACTTCATGAGTACGGTAAACTACCATTTCCCAGGATGATACATCTTTCGTACTTCATGAGTAAGATAACCTGCCATTTCGCAGGATGATACATCTTTCGTACTTCATGAGTAAGGTAAACTACCATTTCCCAGGATGATACATCCTTTGTACTTCATGAGTAAAATGACCTGTCATTTCACAAGATGATAGATCGTTCGTATTTCGTCCCTAACATGACTGCCATTCCCCAGGATGATACATCTATAGTATTTCGTGTGTAACAGGACCTGTCACTCTCATGACTTCACAAGACAGAGCTTACAGAAAACGTAAACAGTTGTGTGACGTGTACTCACGAATCAGAAACAGAAAGCTATAATAGTCGAACATATTATACACCATATAATGATTAGAGTTAGCGGCTTTAATACTGGGTTCCTGACTTCTCTCTTTTACATAGCGATACATAACCTTCTATATTAGGGTAACGGCTTGTAATTTACTGGTGAAGGAAAGCTAATTATTTACATTCCTGTATAATATATCTAACGATCGGTGACGATTCTTTGCAAGAGAAGACCTTTAATGAACACGTCTGTATCTAAACATGTTTCCTTTGTTTTTGAGGATTTTATTTACTTTTTTATTATTTGTTTTGTTTTGAAAATCATCCTTTGATTTATTTATTTTATCAATAGGTATTGTACATTTGATACAGAATTTAAGAAACAGACCGAGAGTGTAGCATTAACTGGTGTTTTTTTTCCATTCGTATGGTTCGTGTTTGTAATGGGGTGGAAAAAAATTAATTAAAAATATAAATATTAAGTGCCTTGTGTTTTTGATATACTAGTAACATAAAATAGGATTCCCGTGATCGTCGTTAACCAAACTCGAAATATCCAACACAACTGCATACACACTCATAATATCTATTCAAACATTGCATTCACAGTCAGAATATCTATTCAAACATTGCATACACACTCAGAATATTTATTCAAACTCTACGTACACACTCAGAATATCTATTCAGACATTGCATACACACTCATAATATCTATCCAAACATTGCATACACACTCTGAACATATATTCAAACATTGCATACACACTCAGAATATATATCCAAACATTGCATACACACTCAGAATATCTATCCAAACATTGCATACACACTCAGAACATCTATTCAAACATTGCAAACGCACTCAGAATATATATCCAAACATTGCATACACACTCAGAATATCTAGTCTATTGAATGCCATTTTGACATACAGTCTTAGACAGGAAATCCGCTACATCTTTTCTATTAGTAGGAAGGCATCTTTTATATATATGCACCATTCCACATGATAACACATACCTGAACCTTTGATATACCAATCGTGGTGCCCTGGCTGGAACGAGAAACAGCCCAATGAGCCCAGCGACGGGTATCGATCCCAGACCGAGCGCGCATCAGTCGAGCGCTTTACCACTTGGCTACGTTCAAACCCTATTGGTAAAGTAATGTTTGTTTTATTTAACGACGCTACTAGAGCACATTGATTTTTTATCTTATCATCGGCCATTGGGCGTCAAACATATTGTCATTCTGACACTGTTTTTTCTAGAGGAAACCCGATGTCGCCACATAGGCTACTCTCTTACGACAGGCAGCAAGCGATCTTTTATTTGCGCTTCCCACAGACAGGATAGCACAAACCATGGCCTTTGTTGAACCAGATATGGATCACTGGTCGGTGCAAGTGATTTACACCTACCCACTGAGCCTTGCGGAGCACTCACTCAGGGTTTGGAGTCGGTATCTGGATTAAAATTCCCATGCCTCGTCTGGGATCCGAACCCAGTACCTACCAGCCTGTAGACCGATGGCCACGACGCCACCGAGGCCGGTCAAAACCTACTAGACACAATGACTGGGATGATGTGCAGCTGGAAGTTGAAAGGTTGGAAGGTCGGAAAGAACACGATGAAATTCCAAGGAGAGACTGGACAGGAAAAAAGACCCCCCCCCCCCCCGAAAATTTAAAGATGGGGAATTAAACAGGTCTGAATATACGCACGCACATACGTACGTACCTACACACACACACACGCACACACACACACACACACACACACACACACACACACACCATGATGTGGGGGTAGATAGAGTGGTCAGGTATTCTGAAAGTGTTTACAGATTTTGGTTAGATATGCTGGGTGTATATGTTCAGTTTTGTTCACGGTCAAAGAATACCATTTTTAAAAATCTTATAACAATACCACAAAACGCTTAACATTTATTCCTTTATTACACTATTCCTTGTTCTTTAAAACAAGCAACACCAATAAAAACATAGACACGCATACAAAAAAGAACAAATACAAAAGAAGAAAAAAAGAAAAAAACCCAAAACCAACACAAAAAAAGAGAGAAAAAAAGAGGAGAAACATACAAATCCTCTTTAGTTAAATAAGAGTTCAGAAATATATATACTGTAAAACAACAACAAAACCCTTAACACTTATCATTGTCTATCAAATTCTGGTGGAGACACAGAAATATATATATACTGTAAAACAACAACAAAACCCTTAACACTTATCATTGTCTATCAAATTCTGGTGGAGACACAGAAATATATTATACTGTAAAACAACAACAAAACCCTAACACTTATCACTGTCTATCAAATTCTGGTGGAGACACAGAAATATATTATACTGTAAAACAACAACAAAACCCTTAACACTTATCATTGTCTATCAAATTCTGGTGGAGACACATTCAGAAATCAGTTTCGCTTCCAAAGAATTGTCCATAATCGTTAGAAAGAAAGAAAGAAATGTTTTATTTAACGACGCACTCAACATATTATTTTACGGTTATATGGCATCAGACATATGGTTAAGGACCACACAGATTTTGAGAGGAAACCCGCTGTCGCCATTACATGGGCTACTCATCCGATTAGCAGCAAGGGATCTTTTATTTGTGCTTCCCACAGGCAGGATAGCACAAACCATGGCCTTTGTTGAACCAGTTATGGATCACTGGTCGGTGCAAGTGGTTTACACCTACCCATTGAGCCCTGCGGAGCACTCACTCAGGGTTTGGAGTCGGTATCTGGATTAAAAATCCCATGTCTCGACTGGGATCCGAACCCAGTACCTACCAGCCTGTAGACCGATGGCCTAACCACGACACCACCGAGGCCGGTATAATCGTTAGATGCAGTAAACAGGAATGAAAACAACAAAAAAGAAAAAATATAAAGTAAAAGACCACCCGGAAACATCAAAATATATAGAATGCCACGAGAAGGTTATTTTACAATGCCCTCTAAAGGAAAGTGGATACGTTTTAAAACAACGAGTTGTAAGACAGCGGTTTCTGACGGTTAGGTTTAAAGTCAGTCTTAAACGTCTCTGCTAACCTAATAGCGTGTGTATCAGGTGAACGTATACGTCACAGAACAATCAATTTCGGTTGTGCTTATTTCATTGGATGGTATGGCCTTGATGTTCGGGTCATCACCGGGAAACAGCCAATCATATATAAAAAAAACTCGCACGATGTTTTCTCCAACAGAAAGTCTTGTTGTTGTTTTTTGTTTATTTTGTTTGTTTTGTTTATTTGTTTGTTTGTTTGTTTGTTGTTGTTGTTGTTGTTTGTTGTTTTTGTATTATTTTTTTTTTTTGGGGGGGGGGGGGTAGGGTTGGGGTGAGGTTTACTGAGGCGTTACATCAATATGATGTAGTTTGAGTATGTTGATAAACAAGACTCATTACCCTATACAAATGCAAAATTAATTACTTCAAACAAAAACAGGAGATGGACTAAATAAATCCCGTCTATATCGACGACTGTTCAGTTTGACGCATCGTTTGACAACACACCGAGAACTGCTCCCACCAGACGCAGACTTCCTGTGATGAGGACTTGAATGTGACCTGCGTCTTTGGGTCTCTCGGGGACGTTGTACAGGTCTGAGTTTGCGTCAGGACTCAGTTTGGACTCACGGCCTTGGGTCGCCCAATACAAAGCTTGCAGGTGGCTAGGGAACGCATAGGACGGACAGTTACCGTCACTGGTGACGTTTTCAGTATTCATTCCCGAACTGGATTTATTTACATCATAGTGAGGTGACGGCGTCTTCATCGTGTGATGTGACGTCATGCTTCTACCAGTGACGGGACAGGTCTGCAGGACACTGGTCTGTGTTGAAGGAAAATCACAATTAATGACGCAGTCATCTTTAGGGCAGTCCCCACATAGACTGTCCCATCTCATCTTGATCTCCTCACAGGCGTTCACTAATAGTTCGTTGCTTTGAGCTGCAAAGAAAGAACAGATTTCATTTCAACTTATGTTCGTGCTTATATCCAATTAAGGTACAAGAACGCTGTCCTGGTCACAAAGCTCGACTATCCGGGCTGTCTGTCCAGGACAGAGGGTTAACTGATAGAAATACACATTTCATTTCAACTTATTATCGTGTTTATATCCAATTGAGGTCCAAGTACGCTGTCCTGGGCACACGCTTCAGCTATCTGATTAAGGGGTAGTGATTAGTTGTTAGTGAGAGAGAAGAGGGTGTAGTGGACTTACACCTACCCATTGAGTCGTTAAAATTTACCGAATTGTGCTATTCCCATTCATAATGAATTCAAGTCTTTTAACAAATTTAATCAGTGAGGCTTGTTGCAGAAAATTTCGTCGGTCTCGTTAGCAGTTTGTATTTTTGTACAGCCTGTCGAGCAAGTCACGTGACATTTTTATACACCCCGGAGAATTCTGTATTTTCCCGCAAATCCTGTATTTTTCCGCAAATGAGACAGTGTGCTTGTGGTATGCATTGGCTATTGACCAATCAAAACGCATGGAATTTATCTAAAAGGTAATAATAGTTTATTTTTGGACTCAACCGTACGGGACATTTTCAAAATTCAATAGCATCACAAACACTCTCGCCCGCTACCAACTCTGTTCAGGCTTCTTGTGCTCTGTAGAATTTGCCAATTTCCAAGCGCGGGCGGTCCCCTCTCCCACCCAACCAACAACCCCTTTTCATTCCTGGACGGAGGAGCCGGCGTAAGTCGCCACCTGCGCCCATGACAGGCGTGTGCTATAACAGCTTGCTCTGAATGTACACCTTAAACCCTATGACCTGACCTGACCTGACCTGACCTGACAGAAAACACGAGGAATGCCAGGAAATCTTTGAGTTTGTCGCAACTGATCATCTAAGTTGTAAGTAAAGGGGGCGGGATTTAGCTCAATCTGTTGAGTGTTCGCCTGAGATCCTTGCGTAGCAGGATCGAACCATCTCGGTGGATACATTCAACTGATTGGGTTTCTTGTCGTTCGAACCAGAGCACAACAACTGGTCAACGTATTATTAAGAACAAAAAAATAATGTTTGGGATACAGAACCCCCTAACAAAAAAACAAAAAAAACACAACAACAACAACAAAAACAACAACAAAAACCCCAACAACAAAACAACAACAACAACAACACCAAAAAAACTATAGAAGAAAAATAAATGTACTTCTAATTTTCAATTTAAAAATAAATAATAAAAACAGCATTCCACAAATTAATAGTACAGCAGTTACATTGTGCTTTAGCTGCAGCCCTTACCAAACAAGGGACGGGATTTAGATCAGTCGGTTGAGTGCTAGCCTGAGATGCTTGCGTACCAGGATCGAACCACCTCGGTGGATACATATAACTGAATGGGTTTCTTCTCGTTCGAACCAGAACACCACAACTGGTCAAAGGTCATGTTATGAGCTTTCCTATATGTGGGAAAATGCCTTTAAAAGATCCCTTGCTACTAACGGAAAAACATTTGCGGGTTTCCTCTGATGGCTACGTCTCAGAATTACCAAATCTTTGACATCCAATAGCCGATGATTAATTAATCAATGTGCTCTAGTGGCGCTTTATCATTGGGCTAAGTCCCGCCCCTACATTTAGTCAACAACAGGTTTAGTATTACATTATATTCATATAACACAACTTCATATATATTATAGTATAATACTACTTACCTGACGATTTCGCATGTAACTTATATAAATCCACACCAGTACAGAACACAACTTCATATATATTATAGTATAATACTACTTACCTGACGATTTCTCATGTAACTTGTATAAATCCACACCGGGACAGAACACAACTTCATATATATTATAGTATAATACTACTTACCTGACGATTTCTCATGTAACTTGTATAAATCCACACCGGGACAGAACACAACTTCATATATATTATAGTGTAATACTACTTACCTGACGATTTGTCATGTAACTTGTATAAATCCACACCGGGACAGAACACAACTTCATATATATTATAGTGTAATACTACTTACCTGACGATTTGTCATGTAACTTGTATAAATCCACACCGGGACAGAACACAACTTCATATATATTATAGTGTAATACTACTTACCTGACGATTTCTCATGTAACTTGTATAAATCCACACCGGGACAGAACACAACTTCATATATATTATAGTGTAATACTACTTACCTGACGATTTGTCATGTAACTTGTATAAATCCACACCGGGACAGAACACAACTTCATATATATTATAGTGTAATACTACTTACCTGACGATTTCGCATGTAACTCGTATAATTCCACACCGGGACAGAACACAACTTCATATATATCATTATTATTAATTTTTCCCCCCATTTTTATTAACATGGTATCCACATACATGTACATAATACGAGAGACATAAATATAATACATAGTTGCATGAAGATTTAATATACCAATTTGTTTTCATCTCTCCACAGAGACAAACAGCAACACCAACCCAGCAAGAAAGGCCAATTATGTACTCAATATTTGGGCTAAAAAAAAAAAAAAAAAAAAAAAAAAAAAAAAAAAAAAAAAAAAAAAAAAAAAAAAAAAAAAAAAAAAAAAACCTACATTTTAAATAAATTGTGGCAAACTGACCAAAGTTTGGTGAATCTATCAGGATTACAGGGAAAAAAAGCAATAGTCTTTGTTATATAATAGTAATCGGTCAACTCTTTCTGAATTCAGTTCAAATTGGGTACATATGCATTGTAATGACTTTTGAATAATAAGTGTTTAGTAACCAAAACAATTGCATTAATTGGATCATTATTTCTAGTTAAAAAAATACGATTAACATTTTGTTTATTAAATTTAATATTACTACCAATTTTTATATAAATCCAGTTTTGAATATCAGTCCAGATAGAGTTGACCAATGTACATTCCCAAAATAAATGAGTCATTGTGCCAAGTTCTAAATTACAAAAACTACACATATAACCAATTTTGTATAGATATGTATTTACTGGAAGTATATTATGGATTATTTTAAACTGAAACCAACGTAACTCACTGCTTTCCGTGCATCGTAATGGAATTTTATTTATCATTTCCCATTCAGCATCAGAAAAAATACAATTTAATATTTTTTTCCCATTTTAAGTTACATGCTAATTTTGAAAAAGACGAACTTAATAATTTATTATAATAATATCTACTTACTCTAACAGTTGTTTTTAATTGTCTCATATTGAATGGTAATATGGGAGAGGTAATTTTATTTATCTGTTTAACTTTACACAATTTAAGATATTGTTTTACTACACTAATAACACACTGGTATGTCAGAAAATCAATATTGAGCTTATATATAGATTTAAAGGAAACATGTCACGTAAACCATATTTGGCACCAACCATGTACAATTAATTATAAATTGAATCACCTAAAAAAAAAAAATATCAAAAATTAATTACTTAAAATATCTCCATAAAAGAACCCCAGATACGAGCTCTTAGCGGAAATTGCCGATCTTTAATGAGCAGAGCAATCACGAGGTCTGTGACGTCAAAGACGCGTCGCTTGATCTGAAACCTTACACTTAAAAGCATTAGTCCGTACCACTCATAAAGAATCTAAGACTTGCACAGCTTACCAAAACAATGAGTGTTCGTTCGCAAAACGGTTTGCCGTATCAATATGAGCTGTTAGTAAATGAAGAAAGACACACATTTACTTACAACAGTGATACTGAAGAAAAAACGGATAGCGAGTCGGAGGGTGGAGAAACTGATGGTGCCAGACCAGACCGGTCGACCAATTTACAGCCCGGAGCCCGAAAGTAACCCGGAGACAAAACCAAAACTCGGATGCTAATGCCGAGGTGTATACTGTTCATATTTAGCATAAAAATACACCTCGATATGATGTATTTAAATATGTAAAAAAATATAAATGTAGGACAAACATTTTTTGGGTGGGTTTTTTTTAGAAAATATCGCATTTTTTATGTTCGGGCTGTACATAATGAAATCTGTATGCACAGTGTAAACAAACGCTATAATTTACGACAAGGCGCTTCACTTTCATTAACCTGACTTGTAAAACAACATAAATGACTTGAGAGTATAATCAACTTTTAAACTAAATATATTTCTATTTGCATCAATAGAACGAAATGGGGTTATAGTATTTTTCTCTCATAAAAAAAAGTAGCATATTATTAGGCCTATTGGTAGGGTGCGTTAGAGTAAAAACGACCACTCACGATACCCAAGTGATAATTTTCTTTTCTTTGGTACTACGTAATTGGTCAGTTTTGTAATTTTAGATGGGAAAGTCTACTTAATCAAGGGTTTTACAGCATTATTTACAGTAATGAAGCAGGGCGGCTGATAATGTCCATTAACATTGTACTATAGTCGCGACAGGTTACGCCACAATACCCTGTGATCTTAAAAAAAAGTGGCACGTATTTTGTACGTATGTCTAGACCGTGGTAATCACTTACCTGGTCGATACCCTGCAATATACACCTGCCAATCAGGAATCACATGTGCAGGCCACGGAAAGAAAGGACCAATTAACTAAAACAACACTCCGATTCTCAAGTCAGCCCGTGGATGAAACATAATAGTTATTTCGACACCGACAGTAGTGGGTTTTTTGTATTGAATTTCGTGTTGCTTTGGGGCTTCGGGCGATGAGGAACGTTTTTGTGACGTATTCCGCCCGAAGATTAAAAACATTATTTAAAATTATTATTGTTTTCTACACGTTTTTTAAAAACATATTTAAATACATCGTACTGAGATGTCTCCTCATGCCAAATCCCATGTTTGTATATGCCATATTTAATTACTTATTGACGTTTCCTTCTTCGGACGGTGAATACAGATTTTTTTATGTAGGCCTACAGCCCTAACATGAATTTTTTTTTTCCCAAACAAATAAATAAATAAATAATTCTACATTTTTGTTTTAACATATATAAATACATCATGCTGAGGTGTATCTTTGTGCCAAATATGTACAATGTACACCTCGGCATTCGCAACCGAGTACTGTTTTTGTGTCCGGGTAACGTTCGGGCTCCGGGCTGTAATTAGGCTGACACCAAAGTACTATGCGGTGTTGGTGTCCAATCTTTTCTTTTGCGATAAAATACACGCGTCTTTCTTCGGATACAATCCTTTGGAAAACCATAAAAAGACAATCCCGATCGTTTAAACTGTTTATTTTTACACCCAAAGGCCGCGCAGTACGGCACTGTTGGACTGAAAAGATCGTAAGCCCCTTACTCCATATATAAACAGTTAACAACAATGGAAGAGTACAGCGGCTCTGACGTCACTTCCCCTTTTTTCCGAACGCTCACGAAGAAATATGCATAAATCGTACTTTGATACTGATTAGCGTAATTTCTTCATTTTAAGTTAACTACACGTATTTTATTGTTATAAAGTTATTTGTATATTATTTTTATATCATTTTTCTTTTAAAATGAGCTATAATATGGTCTCGTGTCATGTTTCCTTTAAATTCGTTGTAAGATTTTTTTTTTCACTTAATAAGTCGTTAATAAATGTTCTACTTACCTGACGATTTCTCATGTAACTTGTATAAATCCACGCCGGGACAGAACACAACTTCACCAAAATTGATTACCTACAATAGACAAACAAAAACCAATTATAAATGTACTTAAATTTGAAACCCCTTTTCCTAAAAAAAAAAATAAAAAAAATTGTATTGTTTAACGACACCACTAGAGCACATTGATTTATTAATCATCGGGCATTGGATGTCAAACATTTGTTAATTTTGACATTGTCTTAGAGATGAAACCCGCTAAATTTTTTCCATTAGTAGGAAGGAATCTTTTATATGCACCATCCCACAGTCAGAATAGCACATACCACGGCCTTTGATATACCAGTCGTGGTGCACTGGCTCGAACGGGAAATACCACTAGGCTACGTCCCGCCCCACAACAAAAAGACAACAACAAGTTATGTTTGTGCTTATATCCAATTAAGGTTCAAGGACGCTGTCTTGGGCACACACACACACATCAGCTATCTGGCTATCTGTCCAGAACAGTAAGTTAGTAGTGGGTGGTTAGTGAACTGTTAGATGGGTGTGCGTATTTTTTTAGCATGCTTCCGTCAGAGAACTGTTCAAGCACGCCTGTCGTGGGCAGAACATCTTATTTCGCCAGACAGTTCTGTCCTTGACAGATAACTGTTAGATGGGTGTACGTCTGCTTTTATGACTAACTGGCTGGTGATGTGAAGGGTGGGGGATGAAGGGTTAGTTCAGGTGTCGTCATTGGTCACTGTGCTTGTGGAAGTTAGTAGCAAGGGATATTTTATATGCACCATCCCACAGACAAGAAAGCACATACCACGGCCTTTGATATACCAGTCGTCATGCACTGGTTGGAACGAGAAATCGCTCAATGTGCCCGCTGACGGGGATCGATTCTAGACCAACCATTCATCATGCGAGCGCTATACCACTGGGCTACGTCCGGCCACTTTATTTGTTGAAAACGACCAGCCTCATTGATGTCGTGTTTAAGCTATCGGACAAAGAGCTGGTATGAACTGGGTTCGCAGCCCTGTACCGGTTCCCACCCAGAGCGAGTTTTAACGACTCAATGAGTAGGTATATGACCACTACACCTTTTTTCCCTCTCAAATAACCACTAACAACTAACAATTTACTCACTGTCCTGGACAGACACCCCAGATATCTGAGGTATGTGTTAAGGAGAGCGCTCTTGAACCTTAACTGGATATAAGCACAGAAAAATCATTTAAAATGAAATGAAAGTGAAATGTTGAAAGCATGGCCACTTACCTTCAGGATGGAAAGCATACTAGAGATACTCCTACACCCGCTAAGGGTAAACAAGAGAACCTTGTGGACTCGTCCTCTGGGAAAGAAAAAACAAAATGCTAATAGTCCTGCAAACAGAGCCATAAAAGAGGTTTAGTTTTTGAGAAGGTGGTCACGGAAAAGTAGTGTTTGTCCTCATGGCTAGACATGATGATTGGCGGTGTTGTGAGAGTGAAACCATTTGATGACAGCGTCAAAAATGCGTGCGAAAAAAAAAAGGCGTCCATTTTTCATGATGGCTTATGGAAGGAAGGAAGGAAATGTTTTATTTAACCACGCAGTCAACACTTTTTATTTACGGGTATATGGCGTTGAACATATGGTTAAGGACCACACAGTTATTGAGAGAGGAAACCCGCTGTTGACACTTCATGGGCTACACTTTTCGATTAGCAGCATGGGATTTTTAATACGCACCATCCTACAGACAGGATAACACATACCACGGCCTTTGATATACCAGTCGTGGTGCACTGGCTAGAACGACAAAATACCTCAATGGGCCCACCGACGGGGATCAACCCCAGACTGACTGCGCATCGAGCGAGCGCTATACCACTGAGCTATGTCCCGCCGTGACTGATGACGTATGTTTCAGAATTTAAAATTCATAACTTGGTGGCTGTTCCAGCTAGGAATGTGTTTTTGGTGTCAAACCCTACGTTTGGTTTTGTTTTGTAAACGAATATGAAGATAATATTTATAAGATGATTTGGTATAAATGTTATCCAGATTAAAATATTTTTTTTTACACATAATTGGTTATTTTCTGTGTAAAACAGTTGAAAAATGGTCGTCCTTTTTTCGCGGGATATATCCGGTCCCATTTCTATACTGTCTGTATTAATAGCCATATCAAGGAATTCTATTTTCCTCTGTAACAGCTTAAATGTTAAGGGTTTAAACATAAGCCCATACAGAATCACAAAACAACAGTTTTGTAAGTAGATCTCCTGATCCACCAAGATGTAATGTTTGAGCACCCGCTCCTTGACGGGCCTAGACATCCCTCTGTCTGTATAATGTTCAACTGTGGTGAACTCACTAATATCAAATTATTATTGGGGCTAAACTCAACTCTCACTCTCTCTCTCTCTCTCTCTCTCTCCCTCTCTCTCTCTCTCTCTCTCTCTCTCTCTCTCTCTCTCTCTCTCTCTGTCTCTCTCTCTCTCTCTCTCTCTCTCTCTCTCTCTCTCTCTCTCTCTCTCTCTCTCTCACACACACACACACATAGACACACACACACATAGACACACACAGTCACACACACACACACACACACACACACACACACACACACACACACACACACACACACCACTCACGCTCATACATCCCCCACCTACATTCTTCACTTCTTGTCTATCTGTTTTCTTTCTTATTTAATTGTTGGTTCTGTGTTCGATAGTTTTCCTTCAACGTGGGAAAGACATCCCTCCGTCTCTCTAATGTTCACTAAAATCAACATCATTATTGGGGATCAACTCAACTCACACACACACTCATACATCCCCACCTACAATCTTCACTTCGTGTATATCTTGTTTAATCGTTGGTTCTTTTTTCGGTAGTTTTCCTTCAACATGGGAATGACATGGTTACCTGATCTGGGATACCGTTTTGTTAACATTTTCATTGCATTTATAAAATGTAATTAATAAAATTAAAACCAACAGTCACTGGTAAAACGTAATTAATTCCAAACAATGAAAAGTACAGTGCCTAAATTGAAACAAAAATGTCGATACAAATAAATAAAAAAAATAAAAAATCCAGTTAAGAAATGACTGAACATTATATAGTTGTCTTAAAATATAATTTAGAATTATTTTTCATCGATAGATATTGGTTTGTCATTCAAGGAAAAGAAGTCTTTGGGTATGATTCTGTACTACGGAAATTCGTTAAACCGGACACGTATAAGAAAAACCACCCTGTCCGTATTAACGTTAGTGTGCATTTGAATACTGTACGTCACCTTTTAAAACTATGCAACCTCTCTCTGAATACTGCAGTCTGGTCGAATTACCACTTGGGTGTGCAACATTTGATGTATAGCTGTTCTCTGCAGATTCTGACTCTGTAGGTGGTCCACATTGATAATCCACCGGGTGCCACCCGGGCACCCTTGAGGAATTTTACAAATCCAAGATGGCGGCCAAGATGGTGGCCAAATCAGGGAAATGGCCATAGCTTGCTTATAACTTGTCAGAGAACAACACTTCTTGCATCAACCCAATGGTTTTAGGAGCCAAGGAAAACAATGGGTTACGTAAATATAAAATACTCTCTAATGTGGCGGTCGAAATTGAGAAATTGGCAAATGTTGCACACTTCGACCCCAAATTAACATTTGGCAACTGGCCTGTAGCTTGCCCTTTTTAAAAGTTGCACAACCTTCCTACAAAAATTCTACTAATTAATGACTCACTTAATAGTAGCTGCCTCCTTCTCTGATTTATCCGAGAACCACTCAACACATTGCTGCAATTGAAATCATGAAAAATATACAATAATATTGCATCAATGGAACCTTGTTTCTGCCCTGGGTGCCAGTGAGCTCGCAGAGGACTAGGCAGCGAGTGATATATTGCATCATCTGGAAACAGGCATCTGAGAATTGAAAATCTGCGCGACCCATTTATCGGTTACGCAGAAATAAATCCATGTAATCCATTTCCTTTTTGCGTAACCAGTTATATCCAAGGAAATGGTGATCTGAATTTCGCGCAAACAAAAAATAGGTTTTGCAAAATATGCTTCGCGCGAGCAACGCGCGAACGAAAGGATCGTTCTCGCAATTTTCAGAGGCCTGGAAGATTAGCACAGTCTCAACCGAAGGAAGTCTATTATGCAGCCATGTTGCATTAGTAAAAGCACACTTTTATGAGAGAAGTCTATTTGAAGAGAGATTAATACAGGAGTGGCCGTTAGCTACCATTTATCTCACAACGAGGTGTTTCAAAATGTATCTAACGAGCGAAAGCGAGTTTGATACATTTTTAAACAACGAGATAAATGGTATCTAACGGACACGAATGCATTATTATATTTCTTACATATCCTCAAAACAAGGTTTTGAGCAAATGTTTACATCTTTTTCGACTAAAAGTTATTTACAGCCGTTGCACTTGTTGATAACTTACAGGTCACAGACACATGCTTGTCAGGTTAACTATACGTCACAGTGTAATCGATTTCCATCGCGTTGTTTTTTATTGGAAGTATGACATTGGTGACCTGGTCATCACCTAGGAGCAGCCAGTCGTATGTCTTGAAATTGTTAACACACGTACATGTGTAAACAACTATGTGTTATCACAAAACTTTTGTACAAGCTGATTATAGGATTAATCTTATGACAGAAATTTATTCAAAATCGGATCTAATGATCACATCATCCTGGGAATCTGTTCAGATAAAATAAAAGCTAATGCTAGTCATTGTCATTGACCTTTCATCTGACCAGCCAAAACACTGAAGCCACATACGTGACATTTCGTGATAAATCTGCTTGAAATACAATTGCGTTGGCTCAAACCAGGCCCGTAGCCATCCATATTTGTGGGGCGGTGCGTTGAGATATTGGGTGGAACTAAATTTATATCATGGGTGCCGAAGGCACTCGAATCGAGCGCCCAAAGGACGAGAGAGGTCAAGGGGGTTCGAGGGCATGCTTCCCTGGATAATTTGTAAATGTAAATGCTCAGAGGTGCATTCTAGAGCTATTTGTGATGAGTTTTTAATGTTTTATTTCAGGTATTTTGAGGTCGTAGCGCATACATGTTTTGATATGACTTCAAGAGCAGCAGTAAACTTTAACTGCATTACAACTGTAAAACCGTTAACATTGATGAATAATGTACTTAAGAAATAAAAAACATTAGACACTTTGGGCGGAACAACAGAGAGATAGGATTTCAAATTACATTACTGAGACAAAAAGAACAGAGGTGCATGGAACCCAATCAGTTGATGGATCCAGAAGTGATTCGAGACAGAGCAAGACAGAGAGACATAGAAGATAAAGTGATAGACGACAATAGAGAGATAGAGAAAGTGATAGACAGAGAGAGATAGAGAAAGATACAATAGAGAGATAGATAAATTGAGAGACAGAGACAACAGACAATAGAGATAGAGAAAGTGATAGACAGAGGGATAAAGAAAGTGATAGACAGAGAGACAGATAGAGAGATAGAGAAAGTGATAGTGAGAGACAGACAACAGAGAGATGGATAAAGTGAGAGACAGAGACACAGCAGAGAGATAGAAAGAAAGTGATAGAGAGAGAGACAATAGAGAGATAGAGAAAAATAATAGAGAGACAACAGAGAGATGGATAAAGTGAGAGACAGAGACACAGCAGAGAGATAGAAAGAAAGTGATAGAGAGACAACAGAGAGATAGAGAAATTGATAGACAGAGGGACAACAGAGAGATAGAGAAAGTGATAGACAGAGATATAGAGAAAGTGATAGACAGAGGGACAATAGAGAGATAGAGAAATTGATAGACAGAGGGACACCAGAGAGATAGAGAAAGTGATAGACAGAGAGACAACAGAGAGGTGGATAAAGTGAGAGACAGAGATACAGCAGAGAGATAGAAAGAAAGTGATAAACAGAGAGACAATAGAGAGATAGAGAAATTGATAGACAGAGAGATAGAGAAAGTGATAGACAGAGCGACAATAGAGAGATAGAGAAATTGATAGACAGAGGGACAACAGAGAGATAGAATAAAGTGATAGAGAGACAAGTGATAGACAGAGAGACAACAGACAGATGGATAAAGTGAGAGAGACAGAGATAAAGTGAGAGACAGAGACACAACAGAGATAGAAAGAAAGTGATGAGACAGAGGGACAACAAAGTGATAGAGAAAGTGATAGAGAGACAACAGAGAGATAGAGAAAGTGATAGACAGAGACAACAGAGAGATGGATAAAGTGAGAGACAGAGACACAGCAGAGAGATAGAAAGAAAGTGATAGACAGAGAGACAATAGAGAGATAGAGAAATTGATAGACAGAGAGATAGAGAAAGTGATAGACAGAGCGACAATAGAGAGATAGAGACAGTGATAGAGAGACAACAGAAAGATGGATAAAGTGAGAGACAGAGACACAACAGAGATAGAAAGAAAGTGATGGACAGAGGGACAACAAAGTGATAGAGAAAGTGATAGAGAGACAACAGAGAGATAGAGAAAGTGATAGAGAGACAACAGAGAGATGGATAAAGTGAGAGACAGAGACAC
>NC_054711.1:19733881-19779849 GCF_016097555.1 Gigantopelta aegis
CAATAGAAGATAGAGAAATTGATAGACAGAGGGACAACAGAGAGACAGAGAAAGTGATAGACAGAGAGACAACAGACAGATGGATAAAGTGAGAGACAGAGACACAACAGAGAGATAGAAAGAAAGTGATAGACAGAGAGACAATAGAGAGAGATAGAAAAACTAATAAACAGAGGGACAACAGAGAGATAGGTAAAGTGATAGGCAGAGGGACAACAGAGAGATAGAGAAAGTGATAGACAGAGGACAACAGAGATAGAGAAATTAATAGACAGAGGGACAACAGAGAGAGAGAGAGAGAGAGAGAGAGAGAGAGAGAGAGAGAGAGAGAGAGAGAGAGAGAGAGAGAGAGAGAGAGAGAGAGAGAGAGAGAGAGAGAGAGAGAGAGAGAGAGACAGAAGGACAGTAGAGAGATAAAGAAAGTGATAGACAGGGGGACAACAGAGAGATAGAGAAAGTGATAGACAGAGAGACAACAGAGAGATAGAGAAAGTGATAGACAGAGGGACAACAGAGAGATAGAGAAAGTGTTAGAAAGAAGGACAACAGAGAGAATATACAGATAGAGACATTAATAGACACAATGACAACAGAGAGATAGTTAAAGTGATAGATAGAGAGACAATAGGAAGATAGAGAAATTGATAGACAGAGGGACAACAGAGAGATAGAGAAAGTTATAGACAAGACACAAACTGACATACATAGACACCGAGACTGACCGACAGACAGACAGACAGACAGACGGACAGACAGACATACAGACAGACAGACAGACAGACAGACGGACATACCTGCATGCTCTCCTTGGTGTGAGCTCCGTCCAAGTAGTAGGTGAGTCGAGGGCGATAGATCGTCTGAGCCCTGCCGGGCCACGAACACCTGGCCAGTCCTGTAACAGACGAAGATATTAGTTTTACTAAAACGGATACAAAGATTCCTTTGCTATAGGCTCACCTGAAGCAAGGTGTGGAACACTGAAAACAGTTTCTTTTGTTAACGACACCACTAGTGCACATTGATTTATTAATAATCGGCTGTTGGATATCGTCAAACATTTGGCTATATTTTTTTCATTAGTAGTAAGCGATATTTTATATGCACCATCCCACAGACAGGATAACATATAATACGGCCTTTGATATACCAGTCGTGTGCACTGGCACTGGCTGGAACGAGAGATAGCCTAATGGGCTCACCGACGAGGATCGATCCCAGACTGACCGCGCATCAAGGAAACGCTTTATCACTGGGCAACGTACCGCCCCGGAACACTGTAACTTATTGTCTATCTTCCCAGGATGCATTTTTATATTGCAGCTCCATTAATATTACAAATATTCTATTGTAATCTTATTTGTGCTACAGTTTTTGGGTGGTTCTTTTAAGAAAAAGAAAGGATATTGTTATTTAAATTATGAAAAGAGATTGGATTATTTCTTTGCAACATCACACATGTTAAAAAGTTTGTTTTGTTTAACGACACCACTACAGCAGGTTGATTAATTAATCATCGACTATTGGATGTCAAACATTTCGAAATTCTGACACGTTGGCATCAGAGGAAACCCGCTACATTTTTCCTGATGCAGCAACGGATCTTTTATATGCACTTTCCCACAGACAGGAAAGCGCAAACCACGGCTATTGACCAGTTGTGGTGCACTGGTTGGAACAAGAAAAAAAACAAAACAAAAAACAATCAGTTGAACGGATCCAGCAAGGAGTAAATTATGAACACAGATTGGATTACTTATTTGCAACATCAAATTAATGTGTTGATTAATCAATGTGAATATTCGAGAAATACCGTGAATTGTATTTGTATGCCCTTTTATCACAGCTTGAAACGATTACTCTAAAACTGAGCAACAAAACCGTCATCCGTCATCAAGACCGTATCTCTGTACATTGCAGAATCAAATGGGCATTTGGCAAAACAGATGATGATTCCATGAATCTCTATCTAGCGTCTCGTCTATAGGAGGACAGCCACACTCGAGGAGATACTCTACTGGACAGTACACCATTTGTCAGCCAATGAAGAGGACTGCCACTGTTACTAGTAATTACGTTTGGAAATCTAAATCTGCACAAGACAGGCTGTAGATGTCTGACGATCTCTATACCAGGACCAAACTAAAACTTACCTTCAGTTTCTTCAGGGCTGAGTTGATAAACAGGTAACATAGGAATGTCCTTCACACTGGATACAGACAACACATCATAGACATACTGATTTTCTGGGAAAAAAGAGGAACATATTTTGTTGTTTAACACTGCATTTTATTGTTACACGTTACATATCTTACACTGGTGTGTAATAAAAGTGTGTGTGGGGTTGGGGGTGGGTGGGGGTATAGTGCGGAAGCTGATCTAGCCCAGTTGGTAGAATGCTCGTCTGAGGTGCATTGGTCGAAGGATCGAAACCACGCAGTTGACCCAATCTCTGATTGAGGTTTTCCCATCTCAGCCGATCTGGACTAGAATATTAAAAGCCGTGGTATGTTCTGTCCTGTATGTGGGAATTGTTTTTTTGTTGTTGTTTAATGACACCACTAGAGAACATTGATTAATTAATCATCAGCTATTGGATGTAAAACATTTGGTAATTCTGACACGTAGTCTTCAGAGGAAACCCGCTACATTTTTCCTAAAGTTAACTTTTACACGCATTGCACCACAGACAAGAAAGCACATACCACGGTATTTTTACCAGCTGTGGTGCACTGGTTGGAATATTGTCTGTGGGAAATGCATATTAAAAACACTGACGCCAATGGCGGAAACTATAACGAGTTTCCTCTAAAATTGTGTCGTAAACTCGGAATTATCAAATGTTTGACAGCTTGCCGCCGATTCATAAACAAATGTACTCTAGTGGTGTCTATCTATCGGAATTATCAAATGTTTGACAGCTTGCCAATGATTCATAAACTAGTGTACTCTGGTGGTGTCTATTGGAATCATCAAATGTTTGACAGCTTGCCGCTGATTCATAAACTAATGTACTCTAGTGGTGTCTATTGGAATCATCAAATGTTTGATAGCTTGCCAATGATTCATAAACTAATATACTCTAGTGGTGTCTATTGGAATCATCAAATGTTTGACAGCTTGCCGCTGATTCATAAACTAATGTACTCTAGTGGTGTCTATTGGAATCATCAAATGTTTGACAGCTTGCCGCTGATTCATAAACTAATGTACTCTAGTGGTGTCTATTGGAATTATCAAATGTTTGACAGTTTGCCGATGATTCATAAACAAATGTACTCTGGTGGTGTCTATTGGAATCATCAAATGTTTGACAGCTTGCCGCTGATTCATAAACTAATATACTCTTGTGGTGTCTATTGGAATCATCAAATGTTTGACAGCTTGCCAATGATTCATAAACTAATGTACTCTAGTGGTGTCTATCGGAATTATCAAATATTTGACAGCTTGCCAATGATTCATAAACTAGTGTACTCTGGTGGTGTCTATTGGAATCATCAAATATTTGACAGCTTGCCGCTGATTCATAAACTAATATACTCTAGTGGTGTCTATCGGAATTATCAAATATTTGACAGCTTGCCAATGATTCATAAACTAGTGTACTCTAGTGGTGTCTATTGGAATCATAAAATATTTGATAGCTTGCCAATGATTCATAAACTAGTATACTCTAGTGGTGTCTATTGGAATCATCAAATGTTTGACAGCTTGCCGCTGATTCATAAACTAATATACTCTAGTGGTGTCTATTGGAATCATCAAATGTTTGATAGCTTGCCGATGATTTATATAAACTAATGTACTCTTGTGGTGTATATTGGAATTATCAAATGTTTGACAGCTTGCCGATAATTCATAAACTAATGTACTCTAGTGGTGTCTATTGGAATCATCAAATGTTTGACAGCTTGCCGCTGATTCATAAACTAATGTACTCTAGTGGTGTCTATTGGAATTATCAAATGTTTGACAGTTTGCCGATGATTCATAAACAAATGTACTCTGGTGGTGTCTATTGGAATCATCAAATGTTTGACAGCTTGCCGCTGATTCATAAACTAATATACTCTTGTGGTGTCTATTGGAATCATCAAATGTTTGACAGCTTGCCGCTGATTCATAAACTAATGTACTCTAGTGGTGTCTATCGGAATCATCAAATGTTTGACAGCTTGCCGCTGATTCATAAACTAATATACTCTAGTGGTGTCTATTGGAATCATCAAATGTTTGATAGCTTGCCGATGATTTATATAAACTAATGTACTCTTGTGGTGTATATTGGAATTATCAAATGTTTGACAGCTTGCCGATAATTCATAAACTAATGTGCTCTAGTGGTGTCTAGAAGTTCATTTCTACTGACCTTTGTTAGTTCTGTGTAGAAATACCCGACACAGCTGTAGAGCGAGTCCTGCGTTCACGAAATGAACATTTCCCTCAATACCCAAACGAATCTGTTGACCAGCGGCACAGAACTCGTATAGGGTTGGAACACTGTACAGAGGTGCCTACGAGTAGACGTAAACAACACACGCTATAACACGGTACAGAAGTGCCTAGAGTAGACGTAAACAACAAACACTATAACACGGTACAGAAGTGCCTAGAGTAGAAGTACACAACAAATACTATAACACAGTGCAGAGGTGCCGAGATTAGACGTAAACAACAAACACTATAACACGGTACAGAGGTGCCTAGAGTAGACGTAAACAACAAACACTATAACACGGTACAGAGGTGCCTAGAGTAGACGTAAACAACACACACTACACCACGGTACAGAGGTGCCTAGAGTAGACGTAAACAACAAACACTACACCACGGTACAGAGGTGCCTAGAGTAGACGTACACAACACACAATATAATACAGTACAGAGGTGCCTAGAGTAGACGTAAACAACAAACACTATACCACGGTACAGAGGTGCCTAGAGTAGACGTAAACAACAATATAATACGGTACAGAGGTGCCTAGAGTAGACGTACACAACAAATACTATAACACAGTGCAGAGGTGCCTAGAGTAGACGTAAACAACACACAATATAATACGGTACAGAGGTGCTATAGTAGACGTAAACAACAAACACTATAACAGGGTACAGAGGTGCCTAGAGTAGACGTACACAACAAATACTATAACACAGTGCAGAGGTGCCATGATTAGACATAAACAACAAACACTATAACACGGTACAGAGGTGCCTAGAATAGACGTAAACAACACACACTATAATACGGTACAGAGGTGCCTAGAGTAGACGTAAACAACACACGCTATAACACGGTACAGAGGTGCCTAGAGTAGACGTAAACAACAAACACTACACCACGGTACAGAGGTGCCTAGAGTAGACGTACACAACAAATACTATAACACGGTACAGAGGTGCCTAGAGTAGACGTAAACAACACACAATATAATACGGTACAGAGGTGCCTAGAGTAGACGTAAACAACAAACACTATAAAACGGTACAGAGGTGCCTAGAGTAGAGGTACACAACAAACACTATAAGACAGTTCCAATGTGCCTAGTTTAGACGTAAACAACAAACACTATAACACGGTACAGAGGTGCCTAGAGTAGACGTAAACAACAAACACTATAACACGGTCCAGACGTGCCTAGAGTAGACGTAAACAACGAACACTATAACACGGTCCAGACGTGCCTAGAGTAGACGTAAACAACGAACACTATAACACGGTGCAGAGGTGCCTAGAGTAGACGTAAACAATAAACACTATAACACGGTGCAGAGGTGCCTAGAGTAGACTTAAACAATAAACACTATAACGCGGTTCAGAGGAGCCTAGAGTAGACGTAACCAACAAACACTATAACACGGTACAGAAGTGCCTAGAGTAGACGTAAACAAGACACACTATAACACGGTACAGAAATTCCTAGAGTAGATGTAAACAACAAACACTACACCACAGTATAGAGGTGCCTAGAGTACACGTAAACAACAAGCACTATAATATGGGACAGAAGTGCCTAGAGTAGACGTAAACAACAAACACTATAACACGGTACAGAGGTGCCTAGAGTAGACGTAAACAACAAGCACTATAACATGGGACAGAAGTGCCTAGAGTAGACGTTCATAATAAATACTATAACACAGTACAGAAGACTAGTGCCTAAAGTAGAGGTAACTAACACACGCTATAAGAGGTGAAGTAGAAGCAAACAAACAACTATAAATATGTCAGCTGTTGTGTTGAAACACGATTCAGAATGACAACATGGCCGTTGAAGAAGGTTTTAGACGGGGAAGTAGGTACAGAAATATAAATAATTATTAAAAGAAGGCTACACGCGAATGTCAGTTGTATGTGGCAACGATTGGAGACAGCAGCCAACATAACAGAAGAATGGTGCGTCACAGGTTAAAATTTATGGCTGAAAACGGAGCCTACATTTTAATTCAATTTTCAAGTCGGGGGATTATTATTTTTTTTTTAAATATTTTAATATTCAACTAATACTCGATAGTGCTTCTTTAATGAAGACTGACCCGAATCTCCTGTGAGCCTCAGTGTAATAACATTTTGTTTTAAAATATTCAACTAATAGTCGATAATGCTGCTTTAATGAAGACTGACCCCAATCTCCTGTGATCGCTCCAAGAGAACGGCGTTGGCTTCTGGTGGCTGACTGACAGTCAGAGCGGGAACTCCCTTCTGAAAAACATCCACACACATCAAATAATACAGATATGTCTCAACTATGTAGGACCATTAGGGCCAGGTGGAATTTCCGTTTTATTTCATCTCTCTTGGTCTCTCTCTGTCTGCCCTGTCTGTCTGTCTGTCTGTCTGTCTCTGTCTCTCTCTCTCTCTCTCTCTCTCTCTCTCTCTCTCTCTCTCTCTCTCTCTCTCTCTCTCTCTCTCTCTCTCTCTCTCTCTCTCTCTCTCTCTCTCTCTCTCTCTCTCTCTCTCTCTCTCTCTCTCTCTGTCTGTCTGTCTGTCGATGTATGATTCTTTGCTTACAACTACAACTATACTAGGAACGGCTTTTGGATTCACCTTAAAAATCCCAGCTTTATGCCACGCTATTTTTTCTATCGTGTCGCCTAGCTTATCAACGTGGTCCAATCCAAGAGAAGTAACTCCACAGACAACGGGGGATCGAATGACGTTCGTGCAATCTAACTGTCCACCAATACCAACTTCCATCACAGCTACATCGACTTTTTCTTTAATGAACACGGTGAAAGCCATGGTTGTGAAAAAACAAAAGAGCACTGGAATTTTTCTGTCTTGCATGTCTTTCTACAAATATAAAAGTAAAAAGTTTGTATTGTTTATAGACACCACTAGAACACATTGATTATTTATCATCGGCTATTGGATGTCAAACATTTGGTAATTCTGACATGTAGCCATCAGAGGAAACCTGCTATATAATTTTGCTAATGCAGCAAGCATTCTTTTATATGTATTTCCCACAGACAGGATAGCACATACCACATATTATGACATCATTTACTAAAGTTAAAATTTGTTTTGTTTAACGACACCACTAGAGGAAATTGATTTATTAATCATCGGCTATTAGATGTTAAACATTTGGTAATTTGACATATTCAAAGAGAGGAAACCCTATACATTGTTCCATTAGTAGCAAGGGATCTTTTACATGCACCATCCCATAGACAGGATAGCACATACCACGGCCTTTGATATAACAGTCGTGATGCATTGGCTGGTACGAGAAATAATAACCTGTGACGGTACATGCTCTTAATTTCTTTTCGCCTGTGGCGATATTAATTGTTTTAGAGGGTCGTGTGCACTTGTTACGTAATACTTCTGCGCGACGGTCCTCGATCGGTACGCCTAATACATACCCTTAGCCAGATGCGGAGGCCATGTGGCGAGTAGTTACGTAATACCTCTGCGAGTGCGGTTTTTACAACCGTGATTTGGCGACGATGGCGTCAGTAAGTCTGACGATCAGAGAGAAATAATACCGCTTGGTCGCGGTGGAAATATCAGATGATAGGGGGAGGTACCGCCTTGTACCCCCAGGCGAATTTCTGATTTTATAATAAATAGCTATTTTTTTAGAGTTATGGGGGAGAACCAAAAAGGAAGGTATCCCGGGGGAACGTGTCCGTCCGGACTGGTAAATATATTATTTCTGCTCTGTTGTATAACCTTGATGTGATTGATGTGACTTTTAATATTTAATACTGTATTATACCAATATTCTTTAGACAGTGTCTTCGGTCATCTGACGAAGTAAATCGTAGACTTTTTGTTCTAACACTATTCGAGTATTTGGTAATATAAAGCTTAGCCAGTCATCCTAGAAGACCTAGGTAAACTGTAGGTTATTGTCTTTATTGTGATAGGTACCAGTATTAATTCTGTGTTACAAGGTTACTGAATGAGTAGTTAAGGGTTTATTAAAAATTAACCAGTTAGGAATAGTGTTGTAATTCCTTTATTAAATTAAGTTTTCCTGGCAGCGTTTCTCAATTATCACACGTTACTGAACGAGTAGTAAGGGTTAATTAAAAATTAACTAGTTAGGAATAGTGTTGTAATTCCTTTATTAATTAAGTTCCCCTAGAAGCGTTTCTCAATTATCACACGTGTGGGTGTTGTGTCACGGTGAAGCGATTCGCATATTGTGTAACTAGACACCTAGAGATTAACTAATTAAGTGATCAGTTCTGGGTTGTTATTATTGTTGTTATTAATTAACTACTACGGCTGTACATTTGTCAGCGTAGGTTAATACAGATTCCAAAGTGTATTGTGTTTTGTTGTGTTTCTTGTGAACTAAACGTTCTATATTACATATACTTTATATAAGATCGTATCTCTGATCATACCTAGAGACGAGCCATACTAGGGTTTAACAGCCTGTTACAGAGATATCTAATAGATATACAGTTAGGAGAGATATTTTGATAATCGTGTTTTATTCAGTTACGGGAATTATAGAATCCCCGTGACAGGAGTAGAAAATTGGGGCGCTCGTCCCGGATCTGAAACGGGACATGCATATTTAAAAAAAGTATTGTTTGTAAATGGGGGCTTTATAAATTAATTTTTACAAATTTACTAGAAGTAGCAACGTTGTTCACTAGAAAATTAATTAATATTAAGTGCGTCATATCTAAACATGGATAAGAATTTGCTGGATAGGCCTACGCTCAGTGTAGTGGAGATTAAGCGAGCACGTAAGGCCGAGTTAGTTGAAATCGCGGGTGAGCGAGAAATTGATTTAACATCAGCTAAAACCTTAGGAGATATAACATCAATTATTATCTAGGAAGTTTTTGGTGATAGGCCTGTTATGGAAGACAGTGAGATTGTTCCAGAGATAGAGATAAATGAGTTAAGTGTGGAACAACAATTAGCTTTTAAAAAACTTGAGTACGAAAGAGAAGAACGTGCATTAGATAAAGAAGAGAGAGAGATAGAGAGAGGGATATAGAGAAAGAAGATAGAGATAGAGAATATAGAAATAGAGATAGAGAAGATAGAAATAGAGATAGAGAAAGAGAAGAGAGGGATAGAGAGAGAGAGAGAAAGAGAAGAGAGGGATAGAGAATTCCAGTTAGAAAAATTAAAAGGGGAACATGAGTTAAAGTTGAATACTGATGAAGTCAGACGAGAAGCCGGAAATGGGTTTAACATGTCGGAGGCTTATAGATCAGTGCCGGTATTTGATGACCAGGAGGTAGATATGTTCTTTCAACTTTTTGAACGGGCCGCTAAGCAGCTAAATTGGCCGCAGTCTAAGTGGACACTGTTAGCCGTGTCTAAGTTTAAGGGGAAGGCTAGTATAGCTTATAATTCAATGAGTGATGAGCGAGCAAGTCAGTACGACCTAGTTAAGGCTGCAGTGTTGAGGGCTTATGAATTACGACCTGAGGATTATCGTTTACGGTATAGCGAGTTGAGAAAAACGCAGGGTCAGTCTTATAGTGAGTGTGTGGCTAAGAAGGCAGGGATGTTTGATAGATGGGTGATTTCTCATAAGGTAGAGTCATATACCGAGTTACGGGAGTTGTTGATCTTACAGGACATTAAAAATGGATTACCAGTTAGCTTATGTATTCATTTAGAGGATCGTGATGTCAAAAAGATAGAGGAGGCAGGCATAGTGGCAGATGATTACGTGTTAATACACAAAGCTCAGGCAGTACAGGGTAGCTCTTTACAACAGGGTGATAAGAAGAAATTTCAGCCAGGTTTTTCCCGGGAAAGTAACTATCGGGGAGAGTCATCTAGTTGGTCAGCTAGTCAGGCAAGGAATGCACCTGGTGGGCAAAGTAAGGATAGACCTGCATTATCAGCCAATGCACGAACTTTTCGTCCACATTGCAGTTACTGTAAAAAGGATAACCATCTTATCGGGGACTGTTTTAAAAGGAAACGCGATAATGCGCAAGTGGTCGGTTTAGTGAGGTCAGCTCCGTTAGCGAGAGAGTTAATGGTTAGTCCCATGGCAGAGAAAGTAAACCCGTATGTGTCCACTGGTATGGTTTGTGATGTAAAACAAGAGTTGTGTCCTAAGGCAATATCAATCTATAGAGATACCGGGTGTAGTCAGAGTTTGATCACGCAAGAGTGTTTAGCTGGTATTGAAAATTCAGACATAGGACGTAGTTTGGCTTTAACCTCGGTTACTGGAGAAAATATGGTTGTCAGGTTACATACGGTTTTCTTGTGTTCGAAGTTTGTGACGGGACCAGTCGTTATGGGTGTTGTGAAGGACTTGCCTTTTGAAAACATAGCAGTTTTGTTGGGTAATGATTTGACTAGTCAATGTTGTCAGCCGCAATGTGACCAATTGTTAATTGAAGACAGCCCTTTACCCATAGAAGAGTGTGAGGTTGATGAGACTAGATATCCTGCGTGTGTAATGACTAGGGCTATGGCCAGTAGGTTAGCACGAGACCCAGAGGATATTTGTGATTTGTCTGATACGTGTGTGAGCCATGAAATTGGAGTGGATGAGGTTATGAGTAAAATGGTAGATAAGTCAACTGAGTAATTAAATGTGGTGGAACCTGTTGATCTCCCGCAGAGGGGAAATGAACCAGTTGTGTTTGATAGGGGGACTTACCTTGTAATAGACAAGAGTTAATCCTAGAGCAGGGGGCTGATCCAAGTTTGTTGGCAGCTCGCACTACATTGTTAACTGAGGGTGAGATGGAGGATCAAATGTCAGGGTATTATATGGACATGGGAGTGTTAATGAATAAGAGTGTGGAAAAGGTTGTGCCTGATAGTGAGGAATGTGTGACAAGATATAGAATTGTGGTGCCCTCTAAGTACCGTCCGTCATTGTTATTGTTAGCACATGAGGACGTGTTTGCTGGCCACTTAGGGCGGAATAAAACTCATAGTAAACTTGCCTCAGAGTTTTATTGGAAGGGAATGTTTGCAGATGTCAGTAAGCATTGTATGTCATGTCATGTGTGTCAGGTTGTGGGCAAACCAAATCAGCTAATTCCTCCCTATCCCCTGCAGAAGGTTCCCATAGTTGGGGAAGCCTTTTCAAAAGTGTTGATAGATGTCGTGGGGCCATTACCGAAAACGCGTTCAGGCAACCAATTCTTGTTAACAATTATGTGCTTAACTACGCGTGTTTCAGAGGCGATTCCCTTAAGGAAGGTTACTGCGTCTGTTGTAGCTAGTGCGCTGCTTAAGTACTTTACGTACACAGGTTTACCAGGTGAAATTCAAACCGACCGGGGTACGAACTTTATGAGCAAGTTAATCCAGCAAGTACTGTCTATGTTAGATATACGACAGATTCGTTCTGCTGCATTCCACCCTGAGAGCCAGGGCGCCATAGAACGTTTCCACCAGAGCATGAAAAGTATGCTCCGCTGCCATTGTTTCGACAATGGTACTGACTGGGACCAGTCAATTCCTTTCGTGTTGTTCGCAGCACGGGATGCTAAGCAAGAATCCTTAGGATTCACCCCATTTGAGTTGGTCTATGGGCATTCAGCCCGAGGCCCTCTCAAATTGGTAAAAGATAGTTGGTTAGGCAAGGATAATGCCGAAAACCTGCTGATTTATGTAGGGAGAGTTAGAGATAGGTTGTGGCAGGCGACCGAACTGGTTAGGAAGCATCTGAGCTATGCTCAGAGCAAAATAAAATCAGTGTTTGATAGGAAGGCTAAGAGTCGGGAATTTAAACCAGGGGATAAAGTGCTGCTGTACCTTCCCATTAAACGGGGCTCATTACAGAACCGGTATTTCGGTCCCTATGTTGTGCACAAACGGGTTAATGAGACAGGGTATGTGATAAACACTCCTGATAGGGTTAGGAAAAGTAGGTATTGTCACATCAATTTGCTAAAAGGTTATTTTGACAGACTGCCGATAGTTCCAGTGTTGCCTGTCCAAACTGAGAGTCACTCAACTTCCTGTGATGACGTCAATACTGCAGAGATCAAGTTAACCAACAGCCAGATTCTAGCAGACTTGAGTTCTTATCTACAGCACCTTGACAGCACCCAGCGAGCAAAGTTGACTACGTTGATACAAGACAATGTTTCCATTTGTCAGGACTTTCCAACGGTTACCAATACCTTAATCCAGGATGTGTGCTTGGAACCCAACGCTACACCGATTCGACAACATGCCTATCGGATAAATCCTATAAAACGTGCGGCACTGAAAAGGGAGATAGATTACATGTTGGAACACGACATTCTGGAACCATCAAACAGACAGTGGGCATCACCTGTCATTCTGATTCAAAAGGGAGATAACAGTTTCCGGGTGTGTGCTGACCTACGTCGCGTGAATCAACTCATCAAGGCAGATGCCTACCCTCTACCCCGCCTTGACGATTGCATCGACCGAGTTGGACACGCTCAATACATCACCAAATTGGACCTATTAAAGGGTTTTTATGCCATTCCGTTAACGGAGGAAGCTAAGGACATTCTGGCGATCATCACACCTGACGGTCTCTTCCAATTCCGAGTGATGCCGTTTGGTTTGAAGACTGCCCCTGCTGCCTTTCAAAGGATGATGAACCAGGTGTTATCTGATTTAGAAAACGTCAGTGTGTATCTGGACGATGTGGTGTTAGCCACCGACACTTGGGATGAACATTTAACCGGGTTACAACTAATATTCAGTCGCCTACAGAAAGCTAACTTGACTGTGAACCTGGGCAAATGTGAATTCGTGAGAGCTTCAGTGACCTACTTAGGTCATACTGTCGGACATGGTTGCGTCGCCCCACTGCAGGCCAATACACTAAGCATCAGCCAGTACCCTGCACCGACCAACCGTCGTGAAGTTCGCCGGTTCCTTGGTATGGCCGGTTATTATCGTCGTTTCTGTGCTAGATTTGCGACGGTAGCGGCCCCCATCACCTCGCTGCTAAAGAAGGAAACGAAGTTCCAGTGGTCAGATGAATGCGAGAAGTCATTTAACCGTCTCAAGCAGATGCTCTCCTCGTCTCCCGTGATGGCAGCACCAGACTACCGAATGCCGTTCAAGCTAGCTGTAGATGCCAGTGACGTGGGAGCTGGAGCTGTGCTGTTCCAGGAAGACGAAAATGGACTGGACCATCCTGTAAGTTTCTGCTCGAAAAAGTTTGACAAACACCAGGTGAACTATTCCACTATAGAGAAGGAAGCTTTGGCCATGGTACAAGCTCTGGAGCATTTTCAGATCTACGTGAAATCGGCAGTGCACCAAGTGGTGGTCTTTACTGATCATAATCCGCTTACTTTCATTCACAGGATGAAAGCCACCAACCAGAGAGTTTTGAGGTGGAGTCTTCTTCTGCAAGAATACCCAATTACCATTGAACATATCAAGGGCACATCCAATGTAATCGCTGATGCCCTGTCCCGAAGTTGAACGTTATGATAATGTGTTGACATTCTTTATTTCTGTTTTGTTTATATATATTTTATTTGTATACCAGGGACTCAGAGACTCAGTGTGATTACTGGTAGTCACCTTATTATTACATGTGTTATAAATGCCCGTATGCGTCGGTTAACGCACCTTTTTGTTTTAATGTAGTATATTTCCCTATTCCTAGAGTAGAGGAAATATCCTTTTTGAGGTGGGTGTGTGTGACGGTACATGCTCTTAAATTCTTTTCGCCTGTGGCGATATTAATTGTTTTAGAGGGTCGTGTGCACTTGTTACGTAATATTTCTGCGCGACGGTCCTCGATCGGTACGCCTAATGCACACCCTTAGCCAGGTGCGGAGGCCATGTGGCGAGTAGTTACGTAATACCTCTGCGAGTGCGGTTTTTACAACCGTGATTTGGCGACGATGGCGTCAGTAAGTCTGACGATCAGAGAGAAATAATACCGCTTGGTCGCGGTGGAAATATCAGATGACAGGGGGAGGTACCGTCTTGTACCCTCAGGCGAATTTCTGATTTTATAATAAATAGCTAGTTTTTTTACAGTTATGGGGGAGAACCAAAAAGGAAGGTATCCCGGGGAAACGTGTCCGTCCGGACTGGTAAATATATTATTTCTGCTCTGTTGTATAACCTTGATGTGATTGATGTGACTTTTAATATTTAATACTGTATTATACCAATATTCTTTAGACAGTGTCTTCGGTCATCTGACGAAGTAAATCGTAGACTTTTTGTTCTAACACTATACGAGTATTTGGTAATATAAAGCTTAGCCAGTCATCCTAGAAGACCTAGGTAAACTGTAGGTTATTGTCTTTATTGTGATAGGTACCAGTATTAATTCTGTGTTACAAGGTTACTGAATGAGTAGTTAAGGGTTAATTAAAAATTAACCAGTTAGCAATAGTGTTGTAATTCCTTTATTAAATTAAGTTCTCCTGGCAGCGTTTCTCAATTATCACACGTTACTGAACGAGTAGTAAGGGTTAATTAAAAATTAACTAGTTAGGAATAGTGTTGTAATTCCTTTATTAATTAAGTTCCCCTAGAAGCGTTTCTCAATTATCACACGTGTGGGTGTTGTGTCACGGTGAAGCGATTCGCATATTGTGTAACTAGACACCTAGAGATTAACTAATTAAGTGATCAGTTCTGGGTTGTTATTATTGTTGTTATTAATTAACTACTACGGCTGTACATTTGTCAGCGTAGGTTAATACAGATTCCAAAGTGTATTGTGTTTTGTTGTGTTTCTAGTGAACTAAACGTGCTATATTACATATACTTTATATAAGATCGTATCTCTGATCATACCTAGAGACGAGCCATATTAGGGTTTAACAGCCTGTTACAGAGAGATCTAATAGATATACAGTTAGGAGAGATATTTTGATAATCGTGTTTTATTCAGTTACGGGAATTATAGAATCCCCGTGACATAACCCTATAGACTCACCGACGGGGAACGATCCTAAATCGATCACGGATCAAGCGACCGCTTTACCACTGGGCCACATCATTTACTAATTCAAAATACTAACATAACTACACTTTTAACAAACCAACGTATTATTGCTATCTACAGTTATTGCCAACCGTTTTCATGAAACATAAACATTTGGCCTCATGACGTTACAAGTCTGCCACCTTTTGAAAACAAATATTTTTTTCGGTGAAATCGTAGCCTGCACTAGGGTTATTACAGAGGAACTGCCAATCAGATTCCTTTAAATTGATCTTCCGCACGTGTGATATTACTGTGTGATACCAAATCTCCCTACAACGAGTTTGAAAGAAATAGAGGATGCGTCACGAGTGTTTGTTTGTTTTCAATAATATGGAAACTATCAACCAAGTTTATGTTAATCGGCTTTGCAGAGTCAAAATCCGCGAATGGCGAATTCTGTTTAATCTATCTCTTTTAAAATAAAATTTTAATCCATGTTTAATATGTAAAATCGCCTACATCGGTAATATGACTATATCTCGATCAGCCCAAAAGTAGTTTAACGTCGCACACTTTAACTAAATCTCATCAGAATGACACGCTCAGATATATACACTGGCTTGTAAACAAATGACCAATTGACAGCCTCCCCCCCCCCCCCCCCCCCCCCCCCGAGAACAAAATTAACCGGGTTAATAATGATAAACATCAAATGGTTTTATGACATGAATATTATGGGTAAGTTATGGAATAAATAACAATATTGCTATGGCACATTAAAACATAAATAAATAAATAAAAAACAAAACAAAACAAAAATAACAAAAAAAAACAAAAAACAAAAAACAACAACAACAACAACAACAAGCACTCGAAACAATACGATAATTAAGCAACCGTTTATTTTGTGGCATGTGGGTAATAAAAATAATATATATACCAATATGGGTTCTATTTTGTTGTAAACGTCGAAGAAGTAAGAGCAGAAGTCTTCGTCAGATAGAGGCTGACCGTTGATACGAAACCTCTCGTTCAATTTGACCAGGGAAGGAGAGCTAGAAACAGTAAATATATATGTATGTATATTCTAGCAAATCCAGTGTAATCAAAGTATGTGATATTTTTCAGATCACATACTTTCAGAATTTGATAACTTTGCAAATTAGATGTAAATTAATATAGGTCACGGTACTACGTTTATTGACATTTAAGAAAGCGTTCTACGGTGACACTTAATAATTGACGAGTGCATTCATAATCATCAAACAAAAACATTCCAGTTGCAACTTTACACTAAATTTTTTTTATTTTTTTTTATGTAAGGACATCCAAAATAACGTCGTTTTCATTCAAAATGCACCGCATCACATATTATTACGTCTTTTGAGTACAGAGTAATAGCTGACTAGAATTAAAGTAGTGCACGGCGCACATACAAACAATACTTTATACGTCCCTTCGGACTAGAATTAAAGCTGCTTATACAGTTTACAAAAACACGTTGTATTAAGCTTGAAATGACATGATAAAGAGATTGTTAACCTCGTGTGTTTCGGTATCGTCACTATCATATATTAGGAATACAAATACAAATACAAATTTGTGTTCCTAATATATGATATTAACGATACCGAAAACCACCCTGGTAATAACCTCTATATCGGATGACACCTCAGAAGACAACATTTTTACATGACTGTAAACTACAAAACCGTATTCCGTGACCAAGACTCACCTCTGTACAATACAGAGTCGAATGGGTATTTTGCAAAATAGTGGTTTATTCCATGAATCTCTACCCAGGACAGCCACTCCCGATAAGATCCTTTAAGCCCCAGTCTCACATATACGAATTATACCCCGAATGTCCAGGAATATACACGATCCTATGCAGCCCCGATTGTTCCCGATTTTTCGGCAATATTTGCATGATTCGGCTTCTTTCCCGAACTGCGTACGAATGCTCACGACTTCTGCAAGAACTAATACAACACCAGTATGATCTTGAACCCGATTCATTACGAATCGGGACGAGCTACCACGTGTTCCCTAGGATGCCTTCCCGAACACGCTACGAATCATGATGATTAATGCGGAACGCGTCAAGAATTACTACGACACGCCTACGAAACCGCATACTTGCTACACGAATCAATACGACTGCCTCAAGACGCCTATATGAAGGCTGCCGAACAGGCCAAATTTTATTCTAAGTTCTGCCTGCAAGCAGTGAACATCACCATGCCGCTCTTCAAGAAGTCAGCAACCGCCTGCAAGGGACGAGGGAAGAGCCAGCGTACCCGTGGAGAACCAGAGGCAGAAAAAGAGTCAGAGGTGGAGAAAGACCCTTCAATAGTCGTGCGAATACCCCACGTTTAACCACGAATATCCCGAATGCGTCTACTAAAATAATACGGTTACGTTCGATGCCCTCAAGAACTCGTAAGATTGAGTTACGATTTCAACTTTATTCACGATTACTCCCGACAGTTTTGAACATGTTCAAAATAGTCGGGAGTCGATCAAGAACATTCAAGAACACTGACGAAAGACCAGGAACCCCCTACGATCTCAGAATAAAAAATAATCTTAAATCGGGCCCATTCGGGATATAATTTGTGTATGAAAGACTGGGGTTTTACTGGATAATTCATCATTCTTGCACCGCCACAGAGAGGACTGCCAGACTAGTTTACTAAATCAAAACTACTCTTTGAAACTTTAAAATTTTATTTCGGTACACTCAGGTCGTCAAACGACAGCATATGACAGTCATTATTTTTAAAGGTACCAGATGATATTGGAGATGTCGGTCTACGGTTTACTGAATTTACTTGTAATTTCATAAATTAATTTTGGCATTTTACGGAGGGTGTTTATGCTATTACAATTAAACAATTCTTTGAATTTAAGTGTGCTGGGTTTTTTGGGTTTTATTTTTTTATTTTTTATAATAATATACAGGACAGAGTTTATTGGAATAAATACAGCTGTGATGACATGCAGTCATGAATGATAGTCATGATAGTCTGATATCAGGTGTTGGCGAAAGGTAAGCGAAACAAATTATATCAGTGTTTGCATATAACTTATTTCTGATCATCTTTTAGAATTTGTATTGTTTAACGACATAATTAGTACACATTGATTTATTAAACATCGACTGTTGGATGTCAAACACTTTGTAATGTTGACATAGTCTTAGAGAGGAAACCCGCTATATGTTTTCCATTAGTAGCAAGGGATCTTTTATACGCACCATCCCACAGACAGAATAGCACATACCATAGCCTTTGACATACCAATCGTAGTAAACTGGCTGGAAAGAGAAATAGCTCAATGGGCCAGTCGACGGGGATCAATCCTAGACCGACCGCGCTTTACCACTGGACTACGTCCTGCTCCCTAAAGGACATTCTCTATAAGGTGTATACTACCAATAGGTTTTGCTGGATTCACACACAGTACAATATAACATTCTCAAGTGTACTTGATATTCTGTCTTTGTAGATTTTCCTGGATATACACAGTACAATATAACATTCTCAGGTGCTTTTGGTATTCTGTCTTTGTAGGTTTTGCTGGATTCACACACAGTACAATATGACATTCTCAAGTGTGTTTGTTATTCAGTCTGTGTAGGTTTTGCTGGATTCACACACAGTACAATATGACATTCTCAAGTGTGTTTGTTATTCAGTCTTTGTAGGTTTTGCTGGATATACACACAGTACAATATGACATTCTCAAGTGTGTTTGTTATTCAGTCTGTGTAGGTTTTGCTGGATATACACACAGTACAATAAAACATTCTCAAGTGTGTTTGGTATTCAGTCTTTGTAGGTTTTGCTGGATATACACACAGTACAATATGACATTCTCAAGTGTGTTTGTTATTCAGTCTGTGTAGGTTTTGCTGGATATACACACAGTACAATAAAACATTCTCAAGTGTGTTTGGTATTCAGTCTTTGTAGGTTTTGCTGGATATACACACAGTACAATATGACATTCTCAAGTGTGTTTGTTATTCAGTCTGTGTAGGTTTTGCTGGATATACACACAGTACAATAAAACATTCTCAAGTGTGTTTGGTATTCAGTCTTTGTAGGTTTTGCTGGATATACACACAGTACAATATGACATTCTCAAGTGTGTTTGTTATTCAGTCTGTGTAGGTTTTGCTGGATATACACACAGTACAATAAAACATTCTCAAGTGTGTTTGGTATTCAGTCTTTGTAGGTTTTGCTGGATATACACACAGTACAATATGAAGTACAATAAAACATTCTCAAGTGTGTTTGGTATTCAGTCTTTGTAGGTTTTGCTGGATATACACACAGTACAATATGACATTCTCAAGTGTGTTTGTTATTCAGTCTGTGTACGTTTTGCTGGATATACACAGTACCATAAAACATTCTCAAGTGTGTTTGGTATTCAGTCTGTGTACGTTTTGCTGGATATACACACAGTACAATATGACATTCTCAAGTGTGTTTAGTAATCTGTCTTTGTACGTTTTGCTGGATATACACACAGTACAATATGACATTCTCAAGTGTGTTTAGTAATCTGTCTTTGTACGTTTTGCTGGATATACACACAGTACAATATGACATTCTCAAGTGTGTTTAGTAATCTGTCTTTGTACGTTTTGCTGGATATACACACAGTACAATATGACATTCTCAAGTGTGTTTAGCAATCTGTCTTTGTACGTTTTGCTGGATATACACAGTACCATAAAACATTCTCAAGTGTGTTTGGTATTCTCTATAGGTTTTGCTTTGTGCTATACCACCTGCTACAGTTTGACAGCCAAACTTATTGAACGTGAAACCCATCTTCTCGAAATCCTAGATCTGCCCCTCGGCAATGTGTCTTTATATGCACTAACCCACAGATAGCAAAACCACGACCTTTGAATTAAAAGGAAAGGAATGTTTGGTTAATGACACGTTAACACATGCCTATTTGTGGCTAATATACAGATATTGAACACTTGGTCTAGGCTGAGCGAAGAAACCCGTTGTACCAAGTTAGGTTACTCTTATTGAAATACAGTAATGAGTCCGATGTAAATACACTAGGTTTAAAACAAATGTTTTTTTTATTAGATTGCTCTACTAACACTTAGCTGCATACATATATCTGAAAAATCCAATGTTGTATCCGCTGTGTCTGAGAATACTCTAGATATTATTGTAATGAGATTGTTCTACCACTGAGCTACATACCTGAAAAATCCCGTCTTGTATCCGCTGTGTCTGAGAATACTCCAGATATTATTATAGTTTGAATGTTCTACCAGTAAGCTACGTAAAGATACCTGAAAAATCCTGTCTTGTACCCGCTGTGTCTGAGAATACTTTCACAAAATGCCGATGTCGATCCCTTCCCCTTTGTTCCAGTGATGTGAATAATTGGCAGCCTATCAATATCTTCCAGCTAGAAAAACAAACACGTACGACAAACATTCTAATATAGAATAACGTTTTCAATAGCGAAATATCATCTTGATTTAATTGTATGTCATCATAAATAATATACTGAAGTTCATTACAAACAGGGGCGGGATGATTCGCGGTCGGTGTGGGATCGATCCCCGTCGATGGGCTCATTTTCTTTGATTGTAAGAGATGAGAAATAATATACTGAACTCCATTACAAACAGGGGCGGGACGATTCGCGGTCGGTGTGGGATCGATCCCCGTCGATGGGCTCATTTTCTTTGATTGTAAGAGATGAGAAATAATATACTAAACTCCATTAGAAACAGGGGCGGGACGATTCGCGGTCGGTGTGGGATCGATCCCCATCGATGGGCTCATTTTCTTTGATTGTAAGAGATGAGAAATAATATACTGAACTCCATTACAAACAGGGGCGGGACGATTCGCGGTCGGTGTGGGATCGATCCCCGTCGATGGGCTCATTTGGGCTATTTCTCGATCCAGCCAGTGCACCAGGACTGGTATATCAAAGGCCGTGGTATGTGCTACCCTGTCTGTGGAATGATGCATGTAAAGAAAACCTTGCTTCTTATCGAAAAGAGTAGCCCATGAAGTGGCGACAGCGGGTTTCCTCTCTCAATATCTGCGTGGTCCTTAAACATATGTCAGACGCAATATAAGCATAAATAAAATGTGTTGAGTGCGTCGTTAAATAAAACATTTCCTTCCTTCCATTAGAAACACACCAGTCAGATTTGCAGCTGTAAAAAGAATATGAATAGAGAAAACAACAATTCATGTAACCCATTTCTATAAGTGGACGTATTCTGGTAGGCAATAAATAACCCCCAAAGTGTACACAAGGTTTAAGGTAATTGTGTTTTATATCAACAACATCATATACCTAATAGCAATGACAACTGACAAATTGGTTAGTGCGTTATATATAAATTATGTTTGTGTGTGTCTGTCTGTCTGTATTATATATATATATATATATATATATATATATATATATATATATATATATATATATATATATATATATATATATATATATAAATCTTCAGAAAAAGAAACGCAAAAGGGTACAAATGGGTTATAACTCCGATTTTATGTTTCCTACCGGTTCATGCTTTGTGAATATAAGGTCATTGCATGTCCCAAACACATTCCCACGGTTACATTCGATAAAACGCAGCTACTGTACAATAAAGTTCCAAAATGTGAATATTCGCAAAAACGCAGCCACGTGCAAACCATGTCACCACTGCACGTGCGTTGTCTGCACGTGGAACATGAACACCGACAGTATAAAAGTGCAGGGTGTTCGCTTGCCTGGCCTCTGTATCTGGCCGACAGTTGACAATCCAGGACATGCCACGTCTCAGTGAACCGCAGAAAAACAATGCCATCGGCCGACTAGACGCAGGCGAATCCAGAACGGCCGTTGCCAGGGCATTCCATGTGTCCCCAAACACCATCTCCAGACTGTGGGACCGTTACCAGCAACATGGATCAACACGTGACCTCCCTAGATCCGGTCGACCACGGGTCACTACCCCCGGGCAGGACCGCTACATCCGGGTACGCCACCTTCGGGAACGATTGACTACTGCCACCTCCACAGCCGCAGCAATACCAGGTTTGCGCAGGATATCCGACCAGACCGTACGGAACCGCCTACGTGAGGTAGGAATTCGTGCCAGACGTCCAGTTCGAGGTGTCATCTTAACACCACAACACCGTCGACTCCGACTGCAGTGGTGCCAGATTCATCGACAATGGCCTCAACTGCGATGGAGACAGGTGTGGTTCAGTGACGAGTCCCGATTTCTGCTCCGACGTCATGATGGAAGATGTCGCGTGTATAGGCGTCGTGGTGAACGTTATGCGGCAAACTGCGTGCAGGAAGTGGACAGATTCGGCGGGGATAGTGTCATGGTGTGGGCAGCCATCTCACACACTGGCAGAACTGACCTGGTCCACGTGCAGGGCAACCTGAATGCACAGGGCTACATTGACCAGATCCTCCGGCCACACATCGTTCCAGTTATGGCCAACGCCAACGCAGTGTTCCAACATGACAACGCCAGGCCTCACACAGCACGTCTCACAACGGCTTTCCTACAGAACAACAACATTAATGTCCTTCCTTGGCCATCGATATCACCGGATTTGAACCCAATTGAGCATCTATGGGACGAGTTGGACCGACGCCTCCGACAGCGACAACCACAGCCCCAGACCCTGCCCGAGCTGGCAGCAGCCTTGCAGGCCGCGTGGGCCACCATCCCCCGGGACGTCATCCGTACTCTGGTTGCTTCAATGGGCAGGCGGTGCCAGGCAGTTGTCAACACACGCGGAGGCCACACCCGGTATTGACTCCAGATGACCTTGACCTTGGTGGTGTGTCCTATCACTTACAATGGACTAGAGTGAATTGTGAACAATCCTGCAACATTTGGTAATTATCGGACTCACCATTCAATAATTAAATCAATTCTCCAAATGTTACGACAATGTGGTTTTGCGTTTCTTCTTTTGAAGAGTATATATATATGATATATATAAGTACTTATATACATATATACATATATACATATATATATATATATATATATATATATATATATATATACTGAACAAAATAAGAAACTTCCGCTAACTTTGCTTAAACATAACTTGATGAAAACAAACCGGGGGAATAATTGTTATATATGCGTTTAAAGAGTGTTCCATGATGCATCGTTTGGTGGAAAAATCATGGCCATAGGTTATCAGAAACTGGGAGAAATGTTGACCAAGTGTGGTAAAAAAAACCCCACTTAATAACGGGTATGACCGCCTCTTGAATTGACCACTTCAGTGCATCGCAGGCGCATAGAATTGACTAAAGTGTTGATTTCTGCCTGTGGAATATTGTTCCATTCCTGAATGAGCGCTTGACGAAGTTCGTTGACGTTAGCGGGTGCGTTGGGACGACGCCTCAATCGTCTGTCCAGACTATCCCAGACATGCTCGATGGGGTTGAGATCAGGACTTTTAGCGGGCCAGTCATCAATGAAATCAATGGTATTTGTCCTAAGAAAATTTACAGTGTCTCTAGTTGTATGAGAGGTGGCATTATCATGCTAAAAAATCGAGATGTTGGCGTTGTTATGGAACAGAGGAATGACGTGATGAGCGAGAATGTCATCGCGGTAACGTTGAGCATTTAAATTGCCATCAATGACGACTAGTGGTGAACGATAACCATGGGCAATGGCTGCCCAGACCATGACACAACCCCACTCCCGAAACGATCTCGTTCAAGAACACAACAGTCAGCATAGCGTTCATTTCTCCTACGGTAGACGCGCACCCTGCCATCACCACGTTGTAAAGAAAATCTGGATTCATTCGAAAAAAGAACGGTATTCCAGCGTCGCCGTATCCAACGAGTGTGTACACGTCCCCAATTATGTCGATTTAGACGATGACGTTGCGTTAAAACGCATCCGACCTAAGGACTCGTGCATGTAAACCGTTCTCCCGCAGACGATTACGAACAGTTTGCCCACTGATTCGGTTATTATGAAGCCCAGGTGTGTTAGCAGCAGTAGCAGTGGCAGTTTGGAATCGATTGCGCAAATGCGTGTTCGTCATATAGCGGTCTTGACCACGCGTTGTAACACGCGGACGTCCACGATGTGGCAAGTCGTTGGTGCTTCCTGTCGTTCGAAATCTTACGCGAAGATTTCGTATCGCTCGACTAGAACTCCCAACATGCCTTGCAACGTCTTCTATCGACATGCCAGCATCAAGCATGCCAATCGCCTGTTCGCGTAAATTATTGGGAATTCTTGGCATACTAAAAATGCTACAATGTAAAAAAACGTAATATTTGTTTACACATTTTGAAGCGTTTTCGTTCACTTGACAACAATGTCAGTAAGACAAGTAAAACAAATTGACCGAATACTACACGGGACATGTCGAACCATGCATGCACGTGCACATTGAATTTCACGTTGTCGACGATTAACAGTGCAAAAATAATCGATAAAATTCATGAATCCTGATAATACAGCTAAATGCTAATACTACCTATATAATTTCATTACACAATGAATTCTTTAACACAACAAATACTATATGTACAAATCGGAAGTTTCTTTTTTTGTTCAGTACGCGCACACGCACACAAACACATATATATCGAGGGGTTAGTGCCAGAACCCATTATATGGTGAATTATACAAAAATGAGTTAATCACCTTGTCAGCATCATGGGAAGGTGTACTATCATTTCACAATGTCTCATTCAAACCAATCATTTATTTATGCTTTTATACACCAGAACCCAAACCAATTCTCTTTTATGTCCATATCCACAAAAGGCAAAAACCATGTTTTTAGCACTACCTTATTCTGTCTCTCTACCGGCCTCGGTGGCATCGTGGCAGGCCATCGGTCTACAGGCTGGTAGGTACTGGGTTCGGATCCCGGTCGAGGCATGGGATTTTTAATCCAGATACCGACTCCAAACCCTGAGTGAGTGCTCCGCAAGGCTCAATGGGTAGGTGTAAACCACTTGCACCGACCAGTGATCCATAACTGGTTCAACAAAGGCCATGGTTTGTGCTATCCTGCCTGTGGGAAGCGTAAATAAAAGATCCCTTGCTGTCTGTCGTAAAAGAGTAGCCTATGTGGCGACAGCGGGTTTCCTCTGAAAACAGTGTCAGAATGACCATATGTTTGACGTCCAATAGCCGATGATAAGATAAAAAATCAATGTGCTCTAGCGGCGTCGTTAAATAAAACAAACTTTACTTTATTCTGTCTCTCTAGAATGTTGTAGTATCACCCATAGCTGACAGACATAACGCGTTAGCTTACAACACTGGATTGTGGTGGGCTGTAAACTGTCTGAGAAGATTGAATCCTAGGTACCATACCGCATGACAGGCTAATGACATATGCTAGCTCTAGGTGTTTGCATCCAGCGAAAGCGTTTTATATAAACTATCTCTGGCTGGATGTTTTGGCTTACAAAGAAATAACAACTCTGGCTGAGGTAGCTAGAATTGACTGTTTACGCATTACGATGACCGGTCCGTTTGTGATAATCTGAGATGGGCTGCAGACAATGGAGGGGGGGGGGGGGGGGGGGGGGGCTGGAAGTGTTTAGTTCTTAGACATGTGGAATGTTGTAAAATGTGTGTTGTTAACTAGTTGCTGAATAAATATCGGTTATGTAAATAGTTTAATAAGAAGTGATTGCAGAGTTCATTTAGTTCTACAGAAGAAACACGCAGTTAAGAAAATATTAACTGAACAGAGCCAGAGAACCTAGTTAAACAGGAAAGTTGTTTTCCCTTATTTTAGTCTGAATAGTTACTATCTGTATTAGAGGAAAAAAATAATATAATTAAATTAATTTGCCGGGGGCAGGACGTAGCCCAGTAGTAAAGTGCTGGCCTGGTGTACGGTCAGTCTAGGATCGATCCCTTGTTAGTGTAATCATTGGACTATTTCTCGTTCCAGCGAGTGCTTCACAACTGGTGTTACAGACCATGATATGTACTATCCTGTATGTGGGATGATGCATATATTAAAGATCCCTTGGTGCTAATAAAAAAAATTGTTGCCCATAGTTTCCTCTCTAACATATATTTGTGGTCATTAACCACATGTCTGACACCACATGTCTGACACCACATACCTGTAGTTGTGTTGAGTGTGTCATTAAATATAAAATTCCTTTCTTTCTTTCTTGTTTTAAACATGGCTCCCATATGCAACAACCTTAGTTAAAAATTATGATCTAGCTATGTCTGTATTTTGTAGACAATTTGAATATTATATAAAAAATAAATTTAAGTTGCAATTTAAAATGAAAATGCCTGGGAATTGTTTATTGTAAAAAGGATGCCGGCCCAAAGATGATAAATGTTTTATGACCATATGCAATAAAATATTTTAATTTACTTAGCATAGAGGGAAATTAGTTTATATTATTTCAAAGGCATCATCACAGGATTGTAACTTTTCTAGTCATTGTATATTTTATAGACATTATGTAATATTTGACATATAGTTGAACATGAATTAGTAGATACAGGTCAAGTATTTTTCTTTAAATCGGAGTCCGTTCATGGTATTTCATATTATAACTAATTGGTTAGAAGAAGCGACCCCCTTTATATAAATGGCATAAAATAAATATGCATACTAATAATAAATATTGTTCATTGTAGTAGTTGAAATGTATGCACATTCATATTTTCTGGGCTAAAATATCTAGATATTACTACATTAACTGGAATAATTGTAGCATTTCAGTTGTTCCAATGATGAGATATCTCTGGTCATTATAACAAAGTGGTTACTGCTATAGTGTGTTTAAATAAAATGTGTGTGTGTACATGTATATCATTATACGAGCGCATTAGACAAACATTATACTTAATCACGCACTAGATCAGTGCTGATGCCGAATGCATTAAACTGTATTTAGATATGTTTGACACCTGGTCAATGGGGGAAGTGCATATAAATGATGCATTGTCGCTGTTGTGTTGGAGCAGCCACTATGCCGGTAACAGTTTTCCTTTTGTATTTTACAGACCAAGTGTTCAAATACCGCACAGAGAGGACATATGATAACTATGGTTTAAACATGATTTGTACATGTAATTTCTGTAACAGTAAGATGAACGAATATAATTAGCTAAACCATTGAACAAGGTACTAAAATGGTCTTATCGAGCTTAGAAGTAAACGCTAGCAGACGACGATTGTTACAGAATGCAAGTAGTCATGCCACTTATGGCTTTGCGAAATTGTGGACAGGTAAAACTAGGATTAATTTGTCTAGTTGTCTAACTAGTTGTTAATCGACAAAGAAGGCAGCGATCTCTGTGTTTATTCAGTTAACACCACTTTACCCGCTATGCTGACTTTCTTATGACAACTGAGTCAAGAGATTCAATCATCTAATCCATCATCTATTACCCAACAGTGTTAATACAAAGGAATATACACATGACGACGACAGCCGAGCGCTTTATCACCTATGCATTGTCAAACAGGTGTTAACTGCCCGTGGCTTTGAGGGATCTTAAGTTAATGCAAGGATTGTCACGGAAAATTTCGTGTAACTGTATTGTGTTTTTATAACTTTCTTATAAATTTATATTTGTTAAAAAGCAAACTTTAGATTGTTTTTACGTCCACTGTGATTTTAATTTATATGTTCAAAACGTGCACAGCGGTATAATTGATTGATTGATTAATTTATTTTTCATAGCGTAATACTTTTCATTGGCTTAAATTAAAGAAATGTATGATTCGATAAAAAAAACCCACCAAAAAAAACCCCACCTCATTTATATAAACATTTTAAATATATGACTTGTTTTGTTTGTAAATTTTTTGGTACATATTTCACTTAATGTTTGAGTCGATATTTGTTTAACTCGATATTTTTTGTGGTCCCGACAATATCGATACAACGGTCCTCAACTGCACACACACACACACACACACGCACACACACACACACACACACAAGCACACACGCACACCACCACCACCACACCAACAAATTGTGAAACCGGTATAGAAGTTAGAAACCTCAGTGTAATTTAAGGCTATATATATTCATTACAACTACATACGTTTGATTAATTACTATAATTATGTTGGCAATTTTTTATTATTATAGTGCATAAAGTGTTGAATCAAGTCCACAGCAAGACCCATTCATCTATATTGTTGTATTTATATAAAATACACGCCCTTAATTAGGAACCATCTGTTATTAAATTAGAAATAGAAACATCTGTCATTAATTGATGTACGTTTCTGTTTTCACGTTCCTATTGTCCGTGTGTACGTGCCTTATTGCCATACCTGTAATGAGCACGCATGACCCATTTACATGCTCAATAGCTAATTAAACATACTCTTCTGGCAATCCCTCTCATGCATTTGTCTGTCTGTCTGTCTGTCTCTCTCTCTCTCTGTTTGTGTGTGTATGTGTGTGCGTGTATGTGCGTGTGTGTGCTGTGTGCATATATATATATATATATATATATATATATATATATATATATATAGAGAGAGAGAGAGAGAGAGAGAGAGAGAGAGAGAGAGAGAGAGAGAGAGAGAGAGAGAGAGAGAGAGAGAAAGGCTATTTCATGTGGGGGGTTTTCAAATACGAATTTTATATCAAGAAATGATGTGTAACATTTTCACACATCACGAATTGGCATAAAAATCATATTCGAAAAAACCCCATGAAATGGTCTATTTATGACATCTGACTCTTTCCTAGTTTTTTTCACAATATATTTCGCTTTTTGTTAATATACTATAAACAATACGTAACGCCATGATATATATGTTCTGATGGCACAAAAACTAAACGAATTAAACGCCAAGTTTAATTTTAACTCACACTTCGTATTCAATCAGTTTTAGATATGTCATCATAATAGCACTTCGTATTTCGAAAGTGTGTTACCGCCACTAGTAAACAAATATTTGTTGCGTTATAACGAGATAACATTGCGTTATTACGAGATAATACTGCGTTATTACGAGATACCATTGCGTTATTACGAGATAACAATGCGTTATAACGAGATAACAATGCTTCGTGAACGATACAGTAACGCCACGAAGAAGAAGAAGAAGTAGGAAATGTTTTATTTAACGACGCCCTCGACACATGTTTATTTACAGTTATGGCGTCGGACATATGGTTAAGGACCACACATATATTGAGAAAGGAAACCCGCTGTCACCACTTTATGGGCTACTCTTTTCGATTAGCAGCAAGGGATCTTTTATAGGCACCATTCCACAGACAGAATAATATATACCACGGTCTTTGTTACACCTGTTGTGGAGCACTGGCTGGAACGAGAAATAACCCAATGAGGCCACCGACGGGATCGATCCTAAACGGACCGCGCATCAAGCGAGCACTTTACCACAAGGCTACGCCCCGCCCCTTCCACGGTCAAAGTGGAACACTGAACGTTCATGGATCTGTAGCTACCCCTCCGATTTCTACCGAGGCTGACACAGATTTCTGAACCCGTCGTCGTCGGATATTGTAGGTTAGTCCACTCCATGCGATTACATCATTATTTGATTAATGCAAAATTACATTTAAAACAAAAGTGAACAAAAACAAATACAATATATTACATATACTGTGACGTGAACTATTATCATTCAGAATCGTTTGTATTTCATTCTTCGACGAATCGTCCATATAGTACACACACACACACACACACACACAGACACACACATACACACACACACACGCGCACACATACATACACACACATATACACACACATACATACACACACACGCACACACACACACAGACACACACACACACACATACACACACACACATACATACACACACACACACGCACACACACACACAGACACACACACACATACACACACACACACACACACACACACACACACACAAGAATTAAGCATAATTTATCCACCTTACGAGGCCCTTTCCAAATTACAAACATTATATTGTACAATAATAGCGACTGCAATTTTTAACCAATCAGTCAGTTAGTCAATCAATAAAGTAAACGCTTGTAAGAATATTTTGTTTGGAAGTGCTGAAACTTGATAGGTCAGCAAATAATGTCTAGAAACATAGACATTTTACCAAGCTTGATAATTTAAGCAAGAAGCTGTTATAGCTGGAAATATTTTGCACTGCTTACTCGCTAAACCTAGCACATTTAACTGTATTTGAATTAATTCAAGGGCGGATCGAAAGGGGTGGAACCGGGGATCCCCCAAGAAAACCCCCCCCCATAAAAGAAACCCCCCACAAAAAAAACACAAAAAACAACCCACAACAAAACAAATCAAAACACCACCACCAAAACACACACTTTAAGTGCCCATTTTTGACAATCTGTTGATAATTTTTATTTCACGAATGCTAAACTTTTATTGAGTGCCCTTTCCAGGAGTTCGCCCATGTGCCCTTCTTGGTCCTTCCCTCCCACCTAAAATATTCCCCTGGTACTGCCCTTGTAAATTACCGTTATGTCACAACATCTGAGCGTCTTCATCATGAATGGAATATTGTGTTGTCTAACTGCTACTTTATCTGTCACGATATCTGTTTTAAGACTTTTCACAATAGAGACGGCATCCTGAAAGAAAAGTGGAAAAAATCTAATAAAACTGTTTAAAAAACAACAAACAAACAAACAAACTAAAAAACCAACAGGAGTTAAAATGCAGTTAATGGCGTAGGTGCAGTATCAAATATTGTTTAGCGTTCATATACGATTCAATTAATTGTTAGGGTGTCACCTGTCGATTATGCAATAACTTACACATTAGTTACTTAGGGGCTAGCAATCAGACCAATTAGTTTGATTGATGACCCCAGCTAATACCCGGTCTACCAACAATCAGTTAATTATTATAACTTATCATGTGACACAATTTACAAAGAGGTCTTACTTTGTGTACGTGCCTAGGGAAATGCTATTGCGGGAAATAAATTCCCAAGGAACATTAAGACGTAGCCATTTTAGCCGAGTCTTATAAAAGAGAACAAAAAATAAGAAGAAAAAAAAAAAAAAAAAGAGGTAAAAAAAACAAAAACAGAAAGAGACAGAGGTAAATAGAGACCCACAGATAGAGACCGGGAATGTGAGACCCAAGGGAAAACCCTTGCGGTCTCAGTCGCAATGTCAACTCTATTGTTCACCTAAGAGCGTGGACATATATTTTATGTGTATCACCATGTTGTTCACTTTATTCATAATGTTTCATATTTGGCAAGTAAAAAACAAGAATTTACATCACCAAGAGTATTCTGTTCCTTCATTTAAATTCCGGTAAAACAAAACTAAGAAAAATCACGTTATTATTATTTGGTCAGTTATTTCCCTTTTCCGTACTCTGAAAAGTAAAAAAAAAAAAAAAAAAAAAAAAAAAAAATCAAAAAAAAAAATCAATTTTTATATGCAATTATAATTTTTTAAAAGAAGTTTGTTTTGTTTAACGACACCACTAGAGTACATTGATTTATTAATCACAGGCTATTTGATGTCAAACTTTTGGTAATTTTGACATATAGTCTTAGAGTGGAAACCCGCTACGTTTGTCCATTAGTAGCAAGGGATCTTTTATATACGCCTTCCCACATACAGGACAGCAGTTATAACGGCCTTTGATATACCAGCTGTGGTGCACTGGCTACGTTTGTCCATTAGTAGCAAGGGATCTTTTATATACGCCTTCCCACATATAGGACAGCAGATATAACGGCCTTTGATATACCAGCTGTGGTGCACTGGCTAGAACGAAACATAACAAAATGGCCGTGCAAACGGAGTCCACGAAATTGGGCAAGTTGATTGTAGGCAAGTGGGGTTATCTGTTAATAGTTAAAATTTGTTTTGTTAAAATGACAGACCCTAGTTTTTAACCACTACGACGTATATTTCATTATTAAAGCGGTTTTTAATTAGAAGTACAGTAGAATTTCCTTGGGTCGAACCCTGGAAGGTGGAATACACCACAACACCAGAACCAAACCCGAAGTCCCGAGTTAGGTACAAGGTATTGACCGAATGGTTCGGTCGAACTACCCGATGGATCGAACCCTGGAAGGTGGAATACACCACAACACCAGAACAAAACCCGAAGTCCCGAGTTAAGTACACGGTATTGACCGAATGGTTCGGTCTAACTACCCGATGGGTCGAACCCTGGAAGGTGGAATACACCACAACACCAGAACCAAACCCGAAGTCCCGAGTTACGTACACGGTATTACCGAATGGTTCGGTCGAACTACCCGATGGGTCGAACCCTGGAAGGTGGAATACACCACAATACCAGAACCAAACCCGAAGTCCCGAGTTACGTACACGGTATTGACCGAATGGTTCGGTAGAACTAACCGATGGGTCGAACCCTGGAAGGTGGAATACACCACAACACCAGAACCAAACCCGAAGTCCCGAGTTACGTACACGGTATTGACCGAATGGTTCGGTCGAACTACCCGATGGGTCGAACCCTGGAGGGTGGAATACACTACCATGCCAGAACCAAACCCGAAGTCCCGAGTTACGTACACGGTATTGACCGAATGGTTCGGTCGAACTACCCGATGGGTCGAACCCTGGAGGGTGGAATACACTACCATGCCAGAACCAAACCCGAAGTCCCGAGTTACGTACACGGTATTGACCGAATGGTTCGGTCGAACTACCCGATGGGTCGAACACTTTTTCGAGCCCAGACGGGTTTCTAGCCAATGGGATTAAGCTATATTTACATTTTATTATTTATACTATTAATTTTCGTACACCTGAAGTGGTTCTGGTCATCCAGGTTTTTGTAAAACCCCAAAATACATATTTAGTTTTATGATTCTAGAAACGCACGTTCGTCTGAGAAATAATGGTTATCGAGACAAGCTCTAGTTATTTGTAGACGATATTTCCGTTTTTAAACATCACAGACTTTAGCCTTATCTAAATGTGTGTTGACGGTGTGTAGACTAACTAAACTTAGTGTCCATAGTTATGGGCTGAAACTAGAGTCTGCCGCTTTAATCACATTGTTTGATCAACCATAGTCTTAAGACGAAACACATAATTTTTCTTCCAGTAGGAATCTTTTATATTCTCCATCCCTAACCAGGATAGCACATACAACTGCCTTTGGAATACCATTCATGGTACACTGGCTGGAACAAGAAATAGACCAACCGCCCCACCGACGTGGATCGATCCTAGACCGATCGCGTATGAGGCGAGAACTTTACCACTGGGCTACGCCCCGCCCCCTCATTTTACGGAAGCTTGTACCAAAAAATTCACATAAATAATAAAATTCGTCACCAATATCTTTTCTTGTTGCGGATTGTTTTTTTAAAACTTTTCAACAGTGATTTCTCTAAATCCATTTTAAAGAAATAACAACAATGATCTATATTTGTGTGTAATTATAATTTTGTTACTAGAAATAACAAAAGTTATCTATATTTGAGTGCAATTTGTAAAACACATTGGTCAACTTATAAATAACGTAGCAAAAAAAAATAAAAAAAATTGTTTAACGACACCACTGGAGCACATTAATTGATTAATCATCGGCTATCAAACATTTGGTGATTTTGACATATAGTCTTAGAAAGGAAACCCGCTACATTGTGTTCCATTAGCAAAAAAGATCTGTTATATGCTCCATCCCACAGACCGTAATGCACATATCACGGCCTTTGCCAGTTGTGGTGAATTGGTTTGAACGAGGAAAAACCCAATCAGTTGAATGGATCCACTGAGGTGGTTCGATCCTGCTAGTCAAGCACATGAGGCGAGCACTCAACCGACTAAGCTCAACCCCCCCCCCCCCCCGAAAAAAGAAGCAAAAATGACCTATATTAGAGTGCAATTTCAAAAAACGAGCGATGAAAAGCTATATAATTTGAAACAATTTTTTTTTAAACTGCATTCTTTGCGAAATTTTATAATTTTTGTAAACTTTACAGGGGTCGAAATCAGCTGAAATTCCCGCGAGACAAACATGCCGGACAAAACATGATCATAGAATATAATCGCAAAATAATTGTCTGTCCAACGAGATGGCAGGCAAAATGATTTTTTTCCCCCGTGATGATGTTAATCCGGGGGAAAAAAAATCGGGACCGCAGTATTTTGACAACTGCTTGAAAGCTAGTTCACGATTGTGAAAGCCATGACATCCAACACACGACAACCCCTGTTTTTAAAATACCAAGGACAGGAAGGACAGTAAGGGAGGGAGGAAATGTTTTATTTAACAACACACTCAACACATTTTTCATTTACGGTTATATGGCGTCCGACATATGGTTAAGGATCACACATATATTGAGGGAGAAAACCCGCTGTCGCTACTTCATGGACTACTCTTTTCAATTAGCAGCAAGGGATCTTTTATATGCACCATCCCATAGACATGATAGCACACACCACGTCCTTTAATGTACCAGTCGTGGTGCACTGGCTGGAGCGAGAAATAGCCCAATGGGCCCACTAGCGGGGATGGATCCCAAACCGACCGCATATCAAGCAAGCGTTTTACGACTGGGCTACGTCTCGCCCTACCAGGGACAGATTTATGATTATAATGTCAATGGGTGCTGTGGATTTTTTTTTTTTTTATTGTTCTGAGCTTGCATTTTTCATGGATGGTAAAGCAGTTCTTATTTTCTAAAATGCCCTGTCCACGGTTTTATTAAATGTTTAAGGTGGACAGGTAGGGGGCAGGAGCCTGAGCCCAGGCGCCGATCAACTAAGATGATGTTGGGGGTGCTGTCAAACCTGTTGTTGTTACTGACCTCGGTGGTGTCGTGGTTAAGCCATCAGACATAAGCCTGGTAGGTACTGTGTTCGCAGCCCGGTACCGGTTCCCATCCAGAGCGAGTTTTAACGACTCAGTGGGTAGATGTAAGACACACTCATCTCTCTCACTAATAACTAATAACTAATCCACTGTCCTGGACACACATTCCAGATAGCTAAGATGTGTGCCCAGATCAGAGTGCTTGAACTTTAGTTGGATATAAGCACACAAATAAGTTGAAATGAATGAATACTCTTGGTGTCTGAAATTAAACCTATACGTGGTGTCTGAAATTAAACCTATACGTCGTGGTGTCTGAAATTAAACCTATACGTCGTGGTGTCTGAATTAAACCTATACGTCGTGGTGTCTGAAATTAAACCTATACGTGGTGGGGTCTGAAATTAAACCTATACGTGGTGTCTGAAATTAAACCTATACGTCGTGGTGTCTGAAATTAAACCTATACGTCGTGGTGTCTGAATTAAACCTATACGTCGTGGTGTCTGAAATTAAACCTATACGTGGTGGTGTCTGAAATTAAACCTATACGTGGTGTCTGAAATTAAACCTATACGTCGTGGTGTCTGAAATTAAACCTATACGTGGTGTCTGAAATTAAACCTATACGTCTTGGTGTCTGAAATTAAACCTATACGTCGTGGTGTCTGAAATTAAACCTATACGTCGTGGTGTCTGAAATTAAACCTATACGTGGTGTCTGAAATTAAACCTATACGTCGTGGTGTCTGAAATTAAACCTATACGTCGTGTCTGAAATTAAACCTATACGTCTTGGTGTCTGAAATTAAACCTATACGTCGTGGTGTCTGAAATGAAACCTATACGTCTTGGTGTCTGACATTAAACCTATACGTCGTGGTGTCTGAAATTAAACCTATACGTCGTGGTGTCTGAAATTAAACCTATACGTGGTGTCTGAAATTAAACCTATACGTGGTGGTGTCTGAAATTAAACCTATACGTCGTGGTGTCTGAAATTAAACCTATACGTCGTGGTGTCAGTAAAACTCCTATCTGCTGTGCCTACGTCTAATCATGGGGAGGGATTTAGCTCAGTCAGATCAAAAATAATAATAATAAAAAATACAAAATGCTCGCTTGAGATTCTTGCCTCGCAGGATCGAACCACCTCGGTGGATCCATTCGACTGATTTTTTCCCCCTCATTCCAACAATTGCACCACAACCGGTCAATAAGTTTGTTTTGTTTAACGACACCACTAGGGCACATTGGTTTATTAATTATCGACTATTGGAAGTCAAACATTTGGTAATTTTGACATATAGTCTCTGAAAGGAAACCCGCTACATTTTTCCATTGGTAGCAAGGAGCTTTTATATACACCATCCTATAGACAGGATAGCACATACTACGGCCTTTGATATACCAGTCGTGGTGCACTGGCTAGAACGAGAAATAGCCCAATGGCGTGTGCTTACCTGTATATGAGAAAGTGCATATAAAATATCCCTTGCTGCATTAGAAAAAAAAAATGTAGCGGGTTTCCTCTGATGACTACGTGTCAGAATTACCAAATGTGTGACATCCAGTAGCCGATGAATGATTAATCAATGTGCTTTAGTGGTGTCGTTAACTTCCCCCCCCCCCCCCAAAAAAAAAACCCCCAAAAAAACAAAACAAAACAAATTCTAATCCTAAACGTGGTTTTAGTATTTGGTCCAAACAACTCACCTGGTACGAAAATGATCCACAACCAGGTTTTTCTGCTTTAAGCACCGAATCCATGAGCCTTCAATTAGTATAACTAATTAAACTACACGGATATCCAAACGGAACGCTGAGTTATGAAGGTGTGAAATGTGAACCAACTGTTTATATAGAGCTTGGAACTGTAACTGATCGCTAACGCGTTGGACCGGCCTCGGTGGCGCAGTGGTTAAACCATCGGACTACAGGCTGGTAGGTACAGGGTTCGCAGCCCGGTACCGACTCTAACGCAGAGCGAGTTCTTAAGGGCTCAATGGGTAGGTGTAAGACCACTACACCCTCTTCTCTCTCACTAACCACTAATCAACTAACAACTAACCCACTGTCCTAGACAGACAGCCCAGATAGCTGAGGTGTGTGCCCAGGACAGCGTGCTTGAACCTTAATTCGATATAAGCACGGAAATAAGTTGAAATGAAATGAACATTGACGCGTTTTCCATGGTTGCTCTGGTTAACGACGCCACTAGAGCACATTTATTTTTTTATCTTATCATCGGCTATTGGACGTCAAACATAGTGTTATTCTGACACTGTTTTTTAGCTCAGTGGTAAAGCGCTCGCTCGATGCGCAGTCGGTCTGGGATCGATCCCCGTCGGTGGGCCCATTGGGCTATTTCTCGCTCCAGCCAGTGCACCACGACTGGTATATCAAAGGCCGTGGTATGTGCTATCCTGTCTGTGGGATGGTGCATATAAAAGATCCCCTGCTGCTAATCGGAAAGAGTAGCCCATGACGTGGCGACAGCGGGTTTCCTCGCTCAATATCTGTGTGGTCCTTCACAATATGTCTGACGCCATATAACCGTAATTAAAATGTGTTGAGTGCGTCGTTAAATAAAACATTTCTTCTTTCTGTTTTTAGAGGAAACCCGCTGTCGCCATATAGGCTACCTTTTTACGACAGGCAGCAAGGGATCTTTTATTTGCGCTTCCCATAGGCAGGATAGCACAAACCATGGCCTTTGTTCAACCAGATATGAATCACTGGTCGGTGCAAGTGGTTTACACCTACCCAATGAGCCCTGCGGAGCACTCACTCAGGGTTTGGAGTCGGTATCTGGATTAAAAAACCCATGCCTCGACTGGGATCCGAACCCAGTACCGAGGTCGGTACTCTGGAAGAAAGATACAAACCCATGGTACACGAGAGCGCGCATTGTGTCACCCACACAACAGATGAATCGCTACCGGCCTCGGTGGTGTCGTGGTTAAGCCATCGGACATAAGGCTGGTAGGTACCGAGTTCACAGCTCGGTACTGGTTCCCACCGAGGGCTAGTTTTAACGACTCAGTGGGTAGGTGTAAGGCAACTACACCCTCTTCTCTCTCACTAACAACTAACAACGAACAACTAACCCACTGTCCTGGACAGATAGCCGAAGTGTGTGCCCAGGACAGCGTGCTTGAACCTCAATTGGATATAAGGACGAAAATAAACTGAAATGACATGAAATGAAGATGATGGCTCGCACATGTACAGGTAGTGCAAGCAAATTTAAATAGTGCAAGACCCATCACAAATTGCAAAGTTTTAATTTCAACTGAGGAGGATGTGCCTATGGCAGACGTACTTGAATTTTCCGGCGGGACGTAACCCAGTCGTAAAGCGCTCGCTTGATGCGTGGTCAGTCTGGAATCAATCACTGTTGGTGGGCCCATTAGGCTATTTCTCGTTCCATCGAGTGCAACACGACTGCTATATCAAAGGCCGTGCTATCCTTTCTGTGGGATGGTGCATAAACAAGATCCATTGCTACTAATGGGGAAAATGTAGTGAGTTTCCTCTCTAACGCTATATGTCAAAACTACCAACTGCTCGATATCCAATAGTCAACGATTACTAAATCAGTTTGCTCTAATGGTGTCGCTAAACAAACGAAACTTTTTATTGAACTTTCAGTGTATGTAAGCAGGTGTCAAATGGTGGAATGATAGAAATGTCGAGGGTTGAAGCACGCCTCCCCTGCTGAAAGCGAAATTTATACTATCATAAAATCCAACCCAGATATATAGAGAATAATACATGAGTGGCCGTTCGATACCATTTATCTCACAACCAGTTGTTCTAAAATGTATCTAACGCGCGAAAGCGAGTGTGATGCGTTTTTTAACAACGAGTTGTGAGATAAATGGTATCTAGCGGGCACGAATGTACTGTTCTATTTCTTACATATCCTCAAAAATCAGGTCTTTTTCGACTAAAATGTATTTACAGCCGTTGCACTTGTAGCTAACTTATTGTCAGGTTAATTATACGTCACAATGTAATCGATTCCCATCGTGTAGTTTTTCATTGGATGTATGGCATTGGTGACCTGGTCATCACCTAGGAGCAGCCAGTCGTATGTCTTGAAATTGTTAACACACGTGCATGTGTAAACAACCCAAAATAGCGCATTGTGTTCTCACCAATGACATTTTAATACTGATCAGGTTTGTACGTCATGCTTTTGAGAATGTGTGGCTCATGTTTTAGTTGACTACAATAATGAAAATGCTCGATCTAATTTGTTTTTAATTGCATATGCAATGACATGACATTTGTCATTAACACAAAGAATACAAACGCGTCACATTTTCTTAAAGGGACATTCCTGAGTTTACTGCATTGTAAGATGTTTCTGACTAATAAAATATTTCTACGATTAAACTTACATATTAAATATATTTTCTTGTTTAGAATATCAGTGACAGTATATTCAATGTGTTTCTGGTCGTCTTAATATTCGTAAGAAGCCCAAACTGGATTTTGTCTTCAAATAATTTCGTACGTACGAAAAAAAAAACCCAAAACCACAAAAACAATTACGAAATAAAATTAAATTTACGCTAGTACAAATATTAGAACTATCAGAAACACGTTTAATATACAGCCACTAACATGTTATACAGGAAAATATATTTGATATGTAATTACAATCGTTAAAAAAGTCTCTGTTAGTCGATAACGTCTTAAAAATTGCAGCAAACTCAGGAATGTCCCTTTAAATAATGCGATATCCATATGATAGACCTATTTGTTTCGTATTCTACACTACAATTAGATAGACTGGGTTTTGTCAAAATGTGCTCTCAGACTCAGACCACAAAAAGAAAACAAAATACTAAGTTTGATTTAAAAACAATTCATTGTCGTCTAACGTGAGTGCTGTATCCTCAGAAGTCCGGATTATATCAGATAAATTACAAGCTACTTGTAATAAAACTAACTGAACTGTAGAACATTAGGTAAAAACAACCAGTAAACCAGGTTAGATTGAAATGGCCGTTTTATTAAAAACGACATAAAATTATAACATCACATCACATTATGTAATAGTAAACACCTGACAAAAGTAGGTGTTCAGGAAAGTGAAATGACATAGTAACATTACATAATAAATGCGAAAAGCACTGTTGTAGGTGGGGGAAATCCGCCCATCTGTTAACTCTACATAAAAGTATATGAAGAAATGTCAATTGTTCTTGAACGTATCAATATGAAAACATTTAATGTATATATCAAAAATGTGTTACATTAAACATCTGATGTACAAGATATCCCGTGTGTTAATTATATACAAATCAAAAACATATGTCAATATATAACATGAATTAGAAGCCATTGTTATTAATCGTTCTTAACAAGATATCATTTTCATAATGGTGGCAAGACACGGGGAAGGTGGAGGGAAATTAAAAATAACAATTGCGTCTTACCTGTACGAAATTTTTTGAAACTGACGCTGTTGTTAAGTGACGTCACGACGCGAGGCTATTTAATTAGCCAACGTGATCTTCCTTACGCAGTCCTTTTGCGCCCTGCTAAATGGCATACAAAGACATATGTTTATGATTATAACCGACCTCTTAAATACAATTAAAAACAGGTGTATTTAATTGTTGATTTACGAAGTCCGGATTATATCAGATAAATTACAAGCTACTTGTAATAAAACTAACTGAACTGTAGAACATTATGTAAAAACAACCAGTAAACCAAGTTAGATTGAAATGGCCGTTTTATTAAAAACGACATAAAATTATAACATCACATCACATTATGTAATAGTAAACACCTGACAAAAGTAGGTGTTCAGGAAAGTGAAATGACATAGTAACATTACATAATAAATGCGAAAAGCACTGTTGTACGTGGGGGAAATCCGCCACCTTGCTAGATAAGCTACTGCCAGCCGGCAATAGCTGAAACTAGCAACCCCCACCCACAGCAGTTTGACTGACTTAAAAGGCCATATCAGCCTAACCTGAATCGAAACACCCATCAAAATAAAAATACGATACAATGATCCACGACAGCACTGGGTTTATTAAAGCTATTAATAATAGTAAGTACATACAATATAGGGTTGATTCACAAGAACCTTTAAATACACACGTTCCCTTTTACAATAATCTACGAGAATGCCATGCATCCGACGCAGTTTTTTGTATTGAGGTGTGAGAATGCATGTTTTATCAACACATTTTTATTTTTATGTAAGAAGCTACGAGAATGCCATGCATTCGACGCAGTAAGTTAGTTTTAGCTATTAAAGTAAGAAAATCCCTTGCATTCAACTCAGTAAACGTAGGATTTCCATACAGTAAGCCACAAGAATGTCATGCATCCGATGCCATTGCCTGTATGACAGTAGTGTAGACAGTAATTCACCATAATTCGAAAGAATGGATTCTAATGTATCGCTTAAACGCGTTAGAATTCCACCTGCCCATAGTTTGTATCTCTGCCTCTGATACCCCTTTACTAGCAGCGGTGCTAGCAGCACCTATTCTAAAACTGTGACTTTTGTAATGTTCGGACCTATATCCTGCTGCAAGCAATGCATTTTTCAATATATTGCAAAAATATCTGTAAGAAACCGTAGATCCTCCCGGGAATACAAAAATACAACCCGGAGAAGAACCTCGAAGATGTAGATACCTGTATAAAGTATGTACTGGGCAAAATTCCTCTATCGCTTGAGCATTAAGAGATAGGGTAATTGGGGCAGTGTGATAATGACCCTTGAAAGAGTGAAAACTTATCTCCACTCTGGAAGGATTTTGCAAACCCTTTTTGAAGAATTGCACATTCTTTGTCTGTAGAATATTCCTACTGTTTCCACTGTAGGTGATTTCCCCAATGCGCAAAAATGCATGAAAAGCAAGTAGAAACATGGACCGGGACATAAGTTTGTTGTATCTTGTTGGACAAACTTCATCCAGAGCATTTATAATTTGATACAATATATGTTTTGTCAGTGGGCGCCTGAAATCTTGTCTTTTATTTATTTTCTTTAATCCTGCTAGCATTTTCCGAATAATGAAAAACTGTGTGGGATCTTTAAAGGCCCCCGACTTATGTATATATCCTATAGCTAACATATAAGTTGTGATGGTTGAACTAGCAAAGCCAATGTCCACCATTTGGGCAATGAATAATGCCACTGTATGTACACTAATTGGCATGGAACACTGCATATGCAACGTTGTGTGTATGAATTGTTGTAGCAAACTGAATGCTCTACGATATAACTGTTTAGACTTATCAGTTAGTGCTGCATCAATGAGTCGAAGGACTGTCTCGTTTAAATGCGCAATAACTGCTGTGGAACTGTGGTTGGAATTCTGTCCATCTGTGGGGCTGCTTGGTGAAAGTATGCCACCTGTAAACGAGACAGGTAATCAGCCAGTACATTTAGTTTTCCTGGTATATGTTTGGCTCTAAAATGAATATTGAATCTCAAGGCTGCTAATACCAATCTCCTGACAAGACCCATCATTACGGTATTGGGCGATGTTTGTTTATTTATTATAGCTACCACTGTATTATTATCAGAAAAGAACAAAACTGATTTATTACCCAGTTGCTGTCCCCAGTGCTCCAAAGCTAGAACAATTAGAAATAATTTTTGATGTTAATATGGTGTTGCAACATATGTTCATCCCACTGACCATATAACCAATGTTTGTCAAATATGGCGCCATACCCCACATTACTAGCGTCTGTATACATTTGTAGTTGTTCTGACGACTCCCAACTATTTGCCAAAAACATAGTAGTCGCATTGAAATGTTCAATGAACATTGTCCACACCTTCAGATCTAATTTCGCCTCTTTGGATAGCCGAATATGGTGACCTGGATTGTAAATCTTACAAGTTAGATTAATCAATCGCCGCAGAAATGTTCTGCCAGGTACTATCACTCTGCATGCGAAGTTTAATAAACCTATCAATGACTGTAATTCTTTAAGTGTCACTTTTTCCCTGCAATTAAAAATAACAATTGCGTCTTACCTGTACGAAATTATTTGAAACTGACGCTGTTGTTAAGTGACGTCACGACGCGAGGCTATTTAATTAGCCAACGTGATCTTCCTTACGCAGTCCTTTTGCGCCCTGCTAAATGGCATACAAAGACATATGTTTATGATTATAACCGACCTCTTAAATACAATTAAAAACAGTTGTATTTAATTGTTGATTTATATACTCTGAATGTTTTAACATTTGGATAGTGTTTTTCAGAGCTGCTGGATAATAGACGCATCAAAACGGAACAAATCTAAACTGGTTTCATTTCCACATATATGACATTGGTGACCTGGTCATCACCTAGGAGCAGCCATTCGTATATCTTAAAACTGGGTATGCGCCTTTTATCATTGTTTGTGTCTAGCGGAAGAAGACCCTACTGTGAAATTCTTTGTTTTCGTGGATATAGCTAAAATACACATTTTGTTGGAAGGAAGGAAATATTTTATTTAATGACGCACTCAGAACATTATATTTACAGTTATGTGGTATCAGACATATGGTTAAGGATCACACAAATATTGAGATGGGAAACCTGCTGTCGCCACTTCATGGGCTACTTTTTTCGATTAGCAGCAAGGGATCTTTTACATGCGCCATCCCACAGACAGGATAGTACATATATACCAGTCGTGGTGAACTGGCTGGAACGAAAAATAACTCATTGGGCCCACCGACGGGGATCGATCCCAGACCGATCGCGTATCGAGCGAGCGCTTTACCACTGGGCTACGTTCCGCCCCACATTTTGTTGGGTACTTAAATTCATCAATTATTTAGGTAGTATCATAAATTCGTATTATATGTATACATGTATTATATTTTCGTTGGGTTCTTAAATTCGCTGACAGTACTAATGCTCGAATTACTCGAAAATTACACCACCAGAATAACAGTGATTACTTTGCCACGATTCTTCCTTTACTCAACCCTCGCACCATGCATTAGGCCAAACACGACCCCTAACATTATTCGTAGAACATTTTAAATGAAAATTATCAAAAGTAAAATTGGTATTGAAATATTTGGAAACATGGATTTTTAACACTACAAGGTAACGTACGTATTATTATGAGCACAAAATAATGTTTAGGATACTGAAAAACACGAAACAAAACCCTATCGAAATAAAATATCTCTAATTATCAATACAAAAAGAAAAACATCATTCCACAAATTAATAGCTACATTGTGTTTTAACTGCAACCAAGCAAGGGACGGGATTTAGAGCAGTCGGTTGAGTGCTCGCTTGTGATGCTTGCGTCGCAGGATCGAGCCACCTCGATGGATCCATTTAATTGACTGAGTTTTTCCCCCGTTCCAACCAGTGCACGACAACTCGTCAAAGGCCGTGGTATGTGCTTTCCTGTCTGGAAAAATGCATATGGAACATCCCTGGCTGTATTAGGAAAAATGTAGCGGGTTTCCTCTGATGACTACGCGTCAGAATTACCAAATGTTTGACATCCAATAGCTGATGATTAATTAATCAACGTGCTCTAGTGGTGTCGTTAAAAAAACCCCAAACAAACAAACAAAAAAACAAAAAACAAAAACAAGGGACGGAACGTAGCCCAGTGGTAAAGCGCTCGATTGATGCGCAGTCGGTCTGGGATTGATCCCCATCGGTGGGCTAATTGGGTTATTTCTCGTTCCAACCAGTGCACCACGACTGGTATATCAAAGGCCGTAGTATGTGCTGGTATTGGTCGTGTGTCTGTGGGATGGTGCACATAAAAGATGCCTTGTTGCATAATGAAAAATGTAGCGGGTTTCCTCTCATGGCTACGTGTCAGAATGACCAAATGTTTGATATCCAATAGCCGACGATCAATTAAAGGGACATTTCTGAGTTTGCTGCATTGTAAGATGGTTCCGACTAATAAAATATTTCTACGATTAAACTTACATATTAAATATCTTTTCTTGTTTCAAATATCAGTGTATGTATATTCAATGTGTTTCTGGTAGTCTTAATATTTGTAAGAAGCCCAAACTGGATTTTGTCTTCAAATAATTTCGTACGTACGAAAAAAAAAACATTTTAGGAATAAAAAGAGAAATTTAACCTAATACAAATATTAGAAGGATCGAAAACACGTTTAGTTTACAGCTACTGATATTGTATGGAGAAAAATATATTTGATATGTAATTATAATCGTTAAAAAGTCTCTGTTAGTCGATAACATCTTAAAAATTGCATCAAACTCAGGAATGTCCCTTTAATCAATGGGCTCCAGTGGTGAGAATGAGTTATAGCAGCTTGAATCACAGTGTTGTTTAACACCGTAGATACTTATTCAAATTACAACTTAAACAATTCAAACATTATAATTATTATAATAATTATCTTAAGCCTAAAAATAATTAGTTAATTAAATGTATACACGTCTTAATTAAAACGCAGTCCCCTGCAAAGTGTATTCAATCAGGTATATTTCCAAAAGAATAGACCCCATTACTTAGTTAATTAAGTGTCTACACATCTTAATTAAAACGCAGACCCTACAAAGTGTATTCAATCACGTATCTTTCCGTAAGAATAGACACAATTAATTAGTTAATTAAAACACAATTCCTTTCAAAGTGTATTTAATCAGGTATATTTCCCACGTGTTGTCGTTACATGTTACTGAATGTCGCAGACTTTGAAAATAGGCCTATCTATTAATCTATTGTCGAGGGCGTGACGTATT
>NC_054711.1:19780049-19802242 GCF_016097555.1 Gigantopelta aegis
ATTTGATATTCTTACAGTTTAATTCACAAAACAACTGAAAATTTGATCAAAACAACGCTTAACTAGCAATACTTTGAATACGTCTTGTGTCATCGCCATGTTCAACATAATCATATCCCGCAATTCTTTGGTATTTAAGGATTGTCTGTTATTTAATATACGTTCATCGGGGTATGAACAACAACAACAACAATTGTTTTTTTGGGTGGGTTTTTTCATACCCGGATGAACGTAAATGAAATAACAGACAATACTTATAACTAAATTTGAAACATACTTACTAATAATAACATTAAAAGTTCATATTTTATTTTCAATTATTGTTTTGGGTTAAAACAATAACGCTCAGTAAGACAAATTACCAATATAAAATGAGGTTATCAGGTATGACTTTCCCTGACGAAGTAATGTTTACATACCGGCTCGCTGGCGTCGTGGTTAGGCCATCGGTCTACAGGCTGGTAGGTACTGGGTTCGGATCGCAGTCGAGGCATGGAATTTTTAATCCAGAAACCGACTCCAAACCCTGAATGAGTGCTCTGCAAGGCTCATTGGGTAGGCGTAAACAACTTGCATCGACCAGTGATCCATAACTGGTTCAACAAAGGCCATGGTTTGTGCTATCCTGCCTGTGGGAAGCGCAAATAAAAGATCCCTTGCTGCCTGTCGTAAAAGAGTAGCCTGTGTGGCGACAGCGGGTTTCCCCTAAAAACATTGTTACAATGACCATATGTTTGACGTCCAATAGCCGATGAAAAATTAATGTGCTCTAATGGCATCGTTAAATAAAACTGACTTTACTTTTAATGTTTACATTCATCGAGGAATGAACAAACTCCCGTTGCTACGGCTGAACCAGTAGGGTGACGCTATATTGTAATGAATGTAACGGAAATGTAATTGAAAAATGTACATTTTCATTTACTTGTTATAGCTCACGGTATCAGCAGTAAACATACATTCTTCTGTATTGTTTAGCAGAGATAGATATGTCAAATCTTGTGATTCTAATAAACCATCAACATTTAAATTGATGAAACTGCTGTCCAGCGACAATTAAAAACAGCTAATTAAATTGTGTATGTATCTGAACAATGCTACCACGCATAGAACACACAACATTGATACATGACATATGTTACTATATTGTATATCATTGCTATGCATGTATTTCCCATTTACTATTGATTTTTATCGATTGTAACACGTTGCTACTTACAATTCCGCGCAATGTGCACATTATACAGTAGCGGATCCGGGGTGGGGGGGCGAGGGTTCCAGACCCCCCTTTTTGAAAACAGAACATGCTGTGTTCAGCTGTAAGAGACGCGCTGTGTAAAAGGAGAGATCAGTCATCACATTTAGACCCCCCCCCCCCCCCTTCAGAAATTCTGCATCCGCGCCTGTTATATTATTATATATATAAATATGTATGTATGTTTGGCAAAATAAAATATGAATCTTAATTAGTATTTGGTCTGTACCTCACCTAAATTAAAGCCAGTGCACCACGACTGGTATATCAAATGCCGTGGCATGTACTACCCTGTCTGTGGGATGGTGCATATAAAAGATCCTTTACTGCTAATCGAAAAGAGTAGCCCATGAAGTGGCGACAGCGGGTTTCCTCTCTCAATCTGTGTGGTCCTTAACGATATGTCTGACGCCATATAACCGTAAATAAAATGTGTTGAGTGCGTCGTTAAATTTAACATTTATTTCTTTCTTTTACCTAAATTAACTACAATTGCATGGGCAAAGACGATTTGTTTAACTATCCCTGAGTCAGAACTAATAAAGCATGGAATTCTCTATAGAAGACGACTGTTGGTCGAATCAACTCGTGTAAACATTTAAAGATAATACGGAATTGTATAACAGATCTAAAATGGTGTACATGCATACTGCATTAACACAGCACACTATTAACATACTTGCAATTCACCATGTTCCAAGGCAACTATCTGTGAGGCCTTCAGAACATGGCAGAATTCTCGTATTAGAGTGATTCTGGCAACTCTTTATTAGGCCTTCATAACATGGCACAATTCTCGTATTATAATGATTCTGACAACTCTTTATTAGGCCTTCAGAACATGGCACAATTCTCGTATTAGAATGATTCTGGCAACTATCTATTAGGCCTTCAGAACATGGTACAATTCTCGTATTAGAATGATTCTGGCAACTCTTTATTAGGCCTTCAGAACATGACACAATTCTCGTATTAGAATGATTCTGACAACTATCTATTAGGCCTTCAGAACATGACACAATTCTCGTATTAGAATGATTCTGGCAACTATCTATTAGGCCTTCAGAACATGGTACAATTCTCGTATTAGAATGATTCTGGCAACTGTCTATTAGGCCTTCAGAACATGGCAGAATTCTCGTATTAGATTGATTCTGGCAAATCTTTATTAGGCATTCAGAACATGGCACAATTCTCGTATTAGAGACATTCTGGCAACTCTTTATTAGGCCTTCAGAACATGCCACAATTCTCATATTAGAATGATTCTGGCAACTATCTATTAGGCCTTCAGAACATGGCACAATTCTCGTATTAGAGTGATTCTGTCAACTCTTTATTAGGCCTTCAAAACATGGCACAATTCTCGTATTAGATTGATTCTGGCAACTATCTATTAGGCCTTCAGAACATGGCAGAATTCTCATATTAGAGTGATTCTGGCAACTATCTATTAGGCCTTCAAAACATGGTACAATTCTCGTATTAGAATGATTCTGGCAACTATCTATTAGACCTTCAGAACATGGCACAATTCTCGTATTAGATTGATTCAGGCAACTATCTATTAGGCCTTCAGAACATGGTACAATTCTCGTATTAGAATGATTCTGGCAACTATCTTAATACGGAATTGTATAACCGATCTAAAATGGTGTACATGTATACTACATTAACACAGCACACTATTAACATACTTGCAATTCACCATGTTCCAAGGCAACTATCTGTCAGGCCTTCAGAACCTGACACAATTCTTGTATTAGAGTGATTCTGGCAACTATCTATTAGGCCTTCAGGACATGACACAATTCTCGTATTAGAATGATTCTGACAACTATCTATTAGGCCGTCAGAACATGGCACAATTCTCGTATTAGAGTGATTCTGGCAAATATCTATTAGGCCTTCAGAACATGACACAATTCTCGTATTAGAATGATTCTGGCAACTATCTATTAGGCCTTCAGAACATGGCACAATTCTCGTATTAGAATAATTCTGGCAACTCTTTATTAGGCCTTCTGAAAATGCACAATTCTCGTATTAGAGTGATTCTGGCAACTCTTTATTAGGCCTTCAAAACATGGCACAATTATCGTATTAGATTGATTCTGGCAACTATCTATTAGGCCTTCAGAACATGGCACAATTCTCGTATTAGAATGATTCTGGCAACTATATATTAGGCCTTCAGGACATGACACAATTCTCGATTAGAATGATTCTGGCAACTATCTATTGGGCCTTCAGAACATGACACAATTCTCGTATTAGAATGATTCTGGCAACTATCTATTGGGCCTTCAGAACGTGACACAATTCTCGTATTAGAATGATTTTGGCAACTATCTGTTGGGCCTTCAGAACTTGACACAATTCTCGTATTAGAATGATTCTGGCAACTATCTATTAGGCCTTCAGGACGTGACACAATTCTCGTATTAGAATGATTCTGACAACTATCTATTAGGCCGTCAGAACATGGCACAATTCTCGTATTAGAGTGATTCTGGCAACTATCTATTAGGCCTTCAGAACATGGCACAATTCTCGTATTAGAGTGATTCTGGCAACTCTTTATTAGGCCTTCAAAACATGGCACAATTATCGTATTAGATTGATTCTGGCAACTATATATTAGGCCTTCAGAACGTGGCACAATTCTCGTATTAGAATGATTCTGGCAACTATCTAATAGGCCTTCAGAACATGGCACAATTCTCGTATTATAATGATTCTGGCAACTATCTATTGGGCCTTCAGAACATGGCACAATTCTCGTATTAGAATGATTCTGGCAACTATATATTAGGCCTTCAGGACATGACACAATTCTCGATTAGAATGATTCTGGCAACTATCTATTGGGCCTTCAGAACATGACACAATTCTCGTATTAGAATGATTCTGGCAACTATCTATTGGGCCTTCAGAACGTGACACAATTCTCGTAGTAGAATGATTTTGGCAACTATCTGTTGGGCCTTCAGAACTTGACACAATTCTCGTATTAGAATGATTCTGGCAACTATCTATTAGGCCGTCAGAACATGGCACAATTCTCGTATTAGAGTGATTCTGGCAAATATCTATTAGGCCTTCAGAACATGACACAATTCTCGTATTAGAATGATTCTGGCAACTATCTATTAGGCCTTCAGAACATGGCACAATTCTCGTATTAGAATAATTCTGGCAACTCTTTATTAGGCCTTCAGAACATGGCACAATTCTCGCATTAGAATGATTCTGACAACTATCTATTAGGCCTTCAGAACATGGCACAATTCTCGTATCAGAGTGATTCTGGCAAATATCTAATAGACCTTCAGACAATGTACAATTCTCGTATTAGAATGATTCTGGCAACTATCTATTGTGACGACCCTGGATTAGAAGGTGTCCTTGTAAATGGCCATAAGTACTAACTTTGAAGGCAAAAGATCACCAACAAGATTAAAATTCGGCAATATTTATTTAACAATAGCCTCAAATCACATACGCAGTTGCACTGTATGTTCACTGATTCATTTAGTAATAAAATTCACATGAATAATTAAATAAATATGACTAGGCTACTTTCAGGCTATGAAATATACCACAATTCTTAAATAACCTTAAAAGACTGAGTCTTATTCACTTAGGCCAGGTAAGTAGCACTATAATAATTATTCCTAATGCACTAAGTCCCAACGTTATAATATATACAGTCTAAATTTTGGACCAAGAACGTCAATAACTGTAAGAATATACACTTTAAATACTTTGTTTGGGTACACAGACCTATTTTCACTGCATAGGCATCTCTCCATCGCTATCCCTCTCTATATAATATACATTAAACTTTGCCACATAAAACCCACAACACCCGGGGCATACACCTTTTCTGTGTAATGGGTGCTATCTATCTCCCTAAATTCTATTAATAATAAATACTGAAAATAATACCCTTTAATCTTTATTAATTATCTAATCATTAAGGTTGTGAGTTTGGTCTCTACAAGTTATCCCAATAATATTCACATATGTAAAACCCGTGTAATTTAGTATTCTATTAATAAACCCAACCCACCTATCAGGGCGAGTAATTGACCGAAACTGACAAATCATTGCGGTATCCGTATTTATACCCCCGCCAAAATCAAGCAATACTGGTTAATATCCAGCACTGTAGAATTGTGTATTCCGCAAAACGGGGTAAAATCCAGCAGTGCAGGGTACAATTCTGCATTGCAGAATTTGTAAATCCCACAGTACTGGTTGGAAAACCAATGACGTCATCTACTATTAAATAACGTCATTAGATCTTACAAGCCTTTACACCTTAATTACTATGCTATAACGAGAACCAAATAAATACAATTAGGGCTATATATACAAATAAATATAAGTTCCATATCAGATATAAATTGCATTAGTAATATCTGAAATAACTAATATTTACCTAAACTACACAGCACGAGTATTTACCTAACAACTCCAGAACGAGGCTCGTACAAAAGCATGGCTTCGATCTTTTACATTTGTGGCTGTATAAAAATGCCAATTTAACAACTTAATAACACTTGACAAGGTAAGTTATCTGTGACTACTGATAATATAAACACTAATGATCATGTATTTAATGTTCTACGATAAATAATTCTCGTATTATAATGATTCTGGCAACTATCTATTGGGCCTTCAGAACATGGCACAATTCTCGTATTAGAATGATTCTGGCAACTATATATTAGGCCTTCAGGACGTGACACAATTCTCGATTAGAATGATTCTGGCAACTATCTATTGGGCCTTCAGAACATGACACAATTCTCGTATTAGAATGATTCTGGCAACTATCTATTGGGCCTTCAGAACGTGACACAATTCTCGTATTAGAATGATTTTGGCAACTATCTGTTGGGCCTTCAGAACTTGACACAATTCTCGTATTAGAATGATTCTGGCAACTATCTATTAGGCCTTCAGGGCATGACACAATTCTCGTATTAGAATGATTCTGACAACTATCTATTAGGCCGTCAGAACATGGCACAATTCTCGTATTAGAGTGATTCTGGCAACTATCTATTAGGCCTTCAGAACATGACACAATTCTCGTATTAGAATGATTCTGGCAACTATCTATTAGGCCTTCAGAACATGGCACAATTCTCGTATTAGAATGATTCTGGCAACTATCTATTAGGCCTTCAGAACATGGCACAATTCTCGTTTTATAATGATTCTGACAACTATATTTTAGGCCTTCAGAACATGGCACAATTCTCGCATTAGAATGATTCTGACAACTATCTATTAGGCCTTCAGAACATGGCACAATTCTCGTATCAGAGTGATTCTGGCAAATATCTAATAGACCTTCAGACAATGTACAATTCTCGTATTAGAATGATTCTGGCAACTATCTATTGTGACGACCCTGGATTAGAAGGTGTCCTTGTAAATGGCCATAAGTATTAACTTTGAAGGCAAAAGATCACCAACAAGATTAAAATTCGGCAATATTTATTTAACAATAGCCTCAAATCACATACGCAGTTGCACTGTATGTTCACTGATTCATTTAGTAATAAAATTCACATGAATAATTAAATAAATATGACTAGGCTACTTTCAGGCTATGAAATATACCACAATTCTTAAATAACCTTAAAAGACTGAGTCTTATTCACTTAGGCCAGGTAAGTAGCACTATAATAATTATTAGTCCCAACGTTATAATATATACAGTCTAAATTTTGGACCAAGAACGTCAATAACTGTAAGAATATACACTTTAAATACTTTGTTTGGGTACACAGACCTATTTTCACTGCATAGGCATCTCTCCATCGCTATCCCTCTCTATATAATATACATTAAACTTTGCCACATAAAACCCACAACACCCGGGGCATACACCTTTTCTGTGTAATGGGTGCTATCTATCTCCCTAAATTCTATTAATAATAAATACTGAAAATAATACCCTTTAATCTTTATTAATTATCTAATCATTAAGGTTGTGAGTTTGGTCTCTACAAGTTATCCCAATAATATTCACATATGTAAAACCCGTGTAATTTAGTATTCTATTAATAAACCCAACCCACCTATCAGGGCGAGTAATTGACCGAAACTGACAAATCATTGCGGTATCCGTATTTATACCCCCGCCAAAATCAAGCAATACTGGTTAATATCCAGCACTGTAGAATTGTGTATTCCGCAAAGCGGGGTAAAATCCAGCAGTGCAGGGTACAATTCTGCATTGCAGAATTTGTAAATCCCACAGTACTGGTTGGAAAACCAATGACGTCATCTACTATTAAATAACGTCATTAGATCTTACAAGCCTTTACACCTTAATTACTATGCTATAACGAGAACCAAATAAATACAATTAGGGCTATATATACAAATAAATATAAGTTCCATATCAGATATAAATTGCATTAGTAATATCTGAAATAACTAATATTTACCTAAACTACACAGCACGAGTATTTACCTAACAACTCCAGAACGAGGCTCGTACAAAAGCATGGCTTCGATCTTTTACATTTGTGGCTGTATAGAAATGCCAATTTAACAACTTAATAACACTTGACAAGGTAAGTTATCTGTGACTACTGATAATATAAACACTAATGATCATGTATTTAATATTCTACGATAAATAAGGCCTTGTTTTATTGTCCGGGCGCAAAGAATTGCGCTGTTCAATGTAAACAAATATAGACTTCGATGCACGTTGGCGTTAAAACAAAACGGACTTGAATTATAGCTTAATAATTTATCAAAATAATTTACTTGCAATATCGTAACCCCGGGTTCGCACACTATTAGGCCTTCAGAACATCGCACAATTCTCGTATTAAAATGACTCTGGCAACTCTCTATTAGGCCTTCAGAACATGACACAATTCTCGTATTAGAGTGATTCCGGTGATCACGTGATAAAAAAGCACGAAACATTTGGCTGTTAATGTGTTAAATATATATATCAAAGATTGCCGATGCAGGTTTGAGTTGAACAGTCCATAGACTGAGGAAATGTTCCAGCCGAGTTGGTATCTGGACTACTACCAGATGAGAAATAAGACATAGATAGTTGAACTTTTTTTCAGAGTTTAGAATTTGGCTCCTAAAACAATTCAGTACCAAAATTTGTATCCATCATTCACTGGAACCAAGTTTGTTAGTGAACAACACCAACTAACAGATATCAGATTCAATTAGAGTAAGACATCTACATTACACATTTCAGTAAACTAGTGGGGGAGTGGCAGTCCTCTTTTGCGGTGCAAGAAGGATGTATGTTCCAGTAAGGATCTTCTCATGAGTTACTGTCCTATAGACGAGGCACTAGATAGAGATTCATAGAAGCAATCACTATTTTGTCAAATGCCCATTCGACTCTGCATTGTGCATAAATAGGGTCTTAAAAGCTTTTTTTCCCGTTCAGATTAATAGTACGAAAAATTCGTTTTTGTTTTTACAATATACTCTGGATGCCATTATTCTTATAATAAAACTCCCATACCTGATGCTGAATGGAAACACATCCCGATTGTTAACAAAACGGTTTTTAAAATTTGTTTAACGGCACCACTAGGGCACATTTATTTATTAAGCATCGGCTACTGAAGGTTAAACATTTCGGTAGTCCTGATATATAGTCTTATAGAGGAAACTCACATTCTTCCATCAGTAGCCAGGGATTTCTTTGATGTACCAATTACCAGAGAAGGCCTTTGATATACCAGTCGTGATGCACTGGCTGGAACGACAAATAGCCCAATGTGCCCACCGACGAGGATAGATCCTAGACTGACCGCGCATCAGGCAAGCACATTGCACCTAGATAGGGCGGAATGTAGCCCAGTGGTAAAGCGCTCGCTTGATGCGCGGTCGGTTTGTGTTCAATCCCCTTCGGTGGGCACATTTGGCTACTTCTCGTTCCAGCCACTGCACTACGACTGGTATATCAAAGGCCGTGGTATGTGCTATCCTGTTTGTGGGATGGTGCATATAAAAGATCTCTTGTTACCAATCGAAAAACGTAGCGGGTTTCCTCTCTAAGACTATATGCCAAAATTAACAAATATTTCACATCCAATAGCCGATGGTTAATAATTCAAGGTGCTCTAGTATCGTTAAAAAACCTCCAAAACCTTTGCACCTAGATTGTGAAAACCCCCACACCTTTTCAGGTATAAAATTTGTTTTGTTTAACGATACCACTAGAGCATATTCAATAATTAATTATCGGCATTGGATGTCAAATATTTGTTAATTCTGACACGTAGTCATCACAGGAAACCAACTACATTTTCCTAATCCAGCAAGGGATCTTTTATATGCACTTTACCAATGACAGGAAAGCACATACCACGGCTTTTGACCATTTCTGGTGTACTGGTTGGAACGAGAAATAACATAATCAGTTGAATGGATCCTGGGTGGTACACTTTTCAAGTATGTCAGCATTTTGTAATGCACCTGCAACCAGGCTGTTTGACATCCATTTCGACTAATTTTCGTGTTTATATCCAAATAAGGTTCTGTCACGATGCACTGGGCATACACCTCAGCTATCTGGTCTGTCTGTCCAGGACAGTTGGTTAGGTGTTAGTTGGTTAGTGGTTAGTGAGAGAGAAGAGGGTGCAGTGGTCTTACACCTACCCACTGAGCCCTAAAGAAATCGTTCTGGGTTGGAGTCGGTACCGGGCTGCGAACCGTTTACCCACCAGCCTGTAGTCTGATGGCTTAACCACTGCGCCACCAGTAGACTGGGGGTATTTCAACGGGTTGAATGGAGATGTCGTATCGGGTCACTGTCACAGTGTGCGTGTTTTCTATTCAGTTCTTTATTACCGAGTACTATTATGTGAAGTCAGCGTCCTAATCTTCGCTCTTTTTAAATGCCTCTTTCAAAGTATAAGGTCTGTACGACCTATGCATGAAGGCTTGGATCAATGTTGTTCTTCTTTTCTTAGGATATTTTAAAACGCTATTATCTCTTGTCGTTCGAATACTTCACAAAACCATATCGAGGACTGACCAGTAGAACTGGTTATGTCTCCAGTGGCGGATCTAAGTGTAGGGGAAGAGCCCCCCCCCCCCCCCCCCCCACACACACACTAAAATTTAACAACAGTTATATTATTATTATTATTATTAATTCTTTTTTATTACGTTGGAGAATCCGAGGAACAACTAATAACGAAGGTCTGGCTTTACGCATGCACCCCCCCCCCCCCCCCCTATGGATTTTCTAGATCCTCCAGTGGTTTTCTATATCGCTTTTTTCTATTTATTAAAGGGGCTGTCCTGAGTTAGCAGCCATTGTAAGATGTTTGTGACTAATACAAGTTTATAACGTCTAGTATTACATATTAAAGTGACTGCCCTGAGTTAGCAGCCATTGTAAGATGTTTGTGACTAATACAAGTTTATAACATCTAGTATTATATATTAAAGGGACTGTCCTGAGTTAGCAGCCATTGTAAGATGTTTATGACTAATACAAGTTTATAACGTCTAGTATTACATATTAAAGGGACTGTCCTGAGTTAGCAGCCATTGTAAGATGTTTGTGACTAATACAAGTTTATAACGTCTAGTATTACATATTAAAGGGACTGTCCTGAGTTAGCAGTCATTGTAAGATGTTTGTGACTAATACAAGTTTATAACATCTAGTATTACATATTAAAGAGACTGTCCTGAGTTAGCAGCCATTGTAAGATGTTTGTGACTAATACAAGTTTATAACGTCTAGTATTACATATTAAAGGGACTGTCCTGAGTTTGCAGCCATTGTAAGATGTTTGTGACTAATACAAGTTTATAACGTCTAGTATTACATATTAAAGGGACTGTCCTGAGTTAGCAGCCATTGTAAGATGTTTGTGACTAATACAAGTTTATAACGTCTAGTATTACATATTAAAGGGACTGTCCTGAGTTAGCAGCCATTGTAAGATGTTTGTGACTAATACAAGTTTATAACGTCTAGTATTACATATTAAAGGGACTGTCCTGAGTTAGCAGTCATTGTAAGATGTTTGTGACTAATACAAGTTTATAACATCTAGTATTACATATTAAAGGGACTGTCCTGAGTTAGCAGCCATTGTAAGATGTTTGTGACTAATACAAGTTTATAACGTCTAGTATTACATATTAAAGGGACTGTCCTGAGTTTGCAGCCATTGTAAGATGTTTGTGACTAATACAAGTTTATAACGTCTAGTATTACATATTAAAGGGACTGTCCTGAGTTAGCAGCCATTGTAAGATGTTTGTGACTAATACAAGTTTATAACGTCTAGTATTACATATTAAAGGGACTGTCCTGAGTTAGCAGTCATTGTAAGATGTTTGTGACTAATACAAGTTTATAACGTCTAGTATTACATATTAAAGGGACTGTCCTGAGTTAGCAGCCATTGTAAGATGTTTGTGACTAATACAAGTTTATAACATCTAGTATTACATATTAAAAGGACTGCCCTGAGTTAGCAGCCATTGTAAGATGTTTGTGACTAATACAAGTTTATAACATCTAGTATTACATATTAAAGGGACTGTCCTGAGTTAGCAGCCATTGTAAGATGTTTGTGACTAATACAAGTTTATAACATCTAGTATTACATATTAAAGGGACTGTCCTGAGTTAGCAGCCATTGTAAGATGTTTGTGACTAATACAAGTTTATAACGTCTAGTATTACATATTAAAGGGACTGTCCTGAGTTAGCAGCCATTGTAAGATGTTTGTGACTAATACAAGTTTATAACGTCTAGTATTACATATTAAAGGGACTGTCCTGAGTTAGCAGCCATTGTAAGATGTTTGTGACTAATACAAGTTTATAACGTCTAGTATTACATATTAAAGGGACTGCCCTGAGTTAGCAGCCATTGTAAGATGTTTGTGACTAATACAAGTTTATAACATCTAGTATTACATATTAAAGGGACTGTTCTGAGTTAGCAGCCATTGTAAGATGTTTGTGACTAATACAAGTTTATAACGTCTAGTATTACATATTAAAGGGACTGTCCTGAGTTAGCAGCCATTGTAAGATGTTTGTGACTAATACAAGTTTATAACGTCTAGTATTACATATTAAAGGGACTGTCCTGAGTTAGCAGCCATTGTAAGATGTTTGTGACTAATACAAGTTTATAACGTCTAGTATTACATATTAAAGGGTATATCCTGAGGTTGCAGCCATTGTAAGATGTTTGTGACTAATACAAGTTTATAACGTCTAGTATTACATATTAAAGGGACTGTCCTGAGTTAGCAGCCATTGTAAGATGTTTGTGACTAATACAAGTTTATAACGTCTAGTATTACATATTAAAGGGACTGTCCTGAGTTAGCAGCCATTGTAAGATGTTTGTGACTAATACAAGTTTATAACATCTAGTATTACATATTAAAGGGACTGCCCTGAGTTAGCAGCCATTGTAAGATGTTTGTGACTAATACAAGTTTATAACGTCTAGTATTACATATTAAAGGGACTGCCCTGAGTTAGCAGCCATTGTAAGATGTTTGTGACTAATACAAGTTTATAACGTCTAGTATTACATATTAAAGGGACTGTCCTGAGTTAGCAGCCATTGTAAGATGTTTGTGACTAATACAAGTTTATAACGTCTAGTATTACATATTAAAGGGACTGTCCTGAGTTAGCAGCCATTGTAAGATGTTTGTGACTAATACAAGTTTATAACGTCTAGTATTACATATTAAAGGGACTGTCCTGAGTTTGCAGCCATTGTAAGATGTTTGTGACTAATACAAGTTTATAACGTCTAGTATTACATATTAAAGGGACTGTCCTGAGGTTGCAGCCATTGTAAGATGTTTGTGACTAATACAAGTTTATAACGTCTAGTATTACATATTAAAGGGACTGTCCTGAGTTAGCAGCCATTGTAAGATGTTTGTGACTAATACAAGTTTATAACGTCTAGTATTACATATTAAAGGGACTGTCCTGAGTTAGCAGCCATTGTAAGATGTTTGTGACTAATACAAGTTTATAACATCTAGTATTACATATTAAAGGGACTGCCCTGAGTTAGCAGCCATTGTAAGATGTTTGTGACTAATACAAGTTTATAACATCTAGTATTACATATTAAAGGGACTGCCCTGAGTTAGCAGCCATTGTAAGATGTTTGTGACTAATACAAGTTTATAACATCTAGTATTACATATTAAAGGGACTGCCCTGAGTTAGCAGCCATTGTAAGATGTTTGTGACTAATACAAGTTTATAACGTCTAGTATTACATATTAAAGGGACTGTCCTGAGTTAGCAGCCATTGTAAGATGTTTGTGACTAATACAAGTTTATAACGTCTAGTATTACATATTAAAGGGACTGTCCTGAGTTAGCAGCCATTGTAAGATGTTTGTGACTAATACAAGTTTATAACGTCTAGTATTACATATTAAAGGGTATATCCTGAGGATGCAGCCATTGTAAGATGTTTGTGACTAATACAAGTTTATAACATCTAGTATTACATATTAAAGGGACTGTTCTGAGTTAGCAGCCATTGTAAGATGTTTGTGACTAATACAAGTTTATAACGTCTAGTATTACATATTAAAGGGTATATCCTGAGGTTGCAGCCATTGTAAGATGTTTGTGACTAATACAAGTTTATAACGTCTAGTATTACATATTAAAGGGACTGTTCTGAGTTAGCAGCCATTGTAAGATGTTTGTGACTAATACAATTTTATAACGTCTAGTATTACATATTAAAGATACTGTTCTGAGTTAGCAACCATTGTAAGATGTTTGTGACTAATACAATTTTATAACGTCTAGTATTACATATTAAAGGGACTGTCCTGAGTTAGCAGCCATTGTAAGATGTTTGTGACTAATACAAGTTTATAACGTCTAGTATTACATATTAAAGGGACTGTCCTGAGTTAGCAGCCATTGTAAGATGTTTGTGACTAATACAAGTTTATAACGTCTAGTATTACATATTAAAGGGTATATCCTGAGGTTGCAGCCATTGTAAGATGTTTGTGACTAATACAAGTTTATAACATCTAGTATTACATATTAAAGGGACTGTTCTGAGTTAGCAGCCATTGTAAGATGTTTGTGACTAATACAAGTTTATAACGTCTAGTATTACATATTAAAGGGTATATCCTGAGGTTGCAGCCATTGTAAGATGTTTGTGACTAATACAAGTTTATAACGTCTAGTATTACATATTAAAGAGACTGTTCTGAGTTAGCAGCCATTGTAAGATGTTTGTGACTAATACAATTTTATAACGTCTAGTATTACATATTAAAGAGACTGTTCTGAGTTAGCAGCCATTGTAAGATGTTTGTGACTAATACAAGTTTATAACGTCTAGTATTACATATTAAAGGGACTGTCCTGAGTTAGCAGTCATTGTAAGATGTTTGTGACTAATACAAGTTTATAACGTCTAGTATTACATATTAAAGGGACTGTCATGAGGTTGCAGCCATTGTAAGATGTTTGTGACTAATACAAGTTTATAACGTCTAGTATTATATATTAAAGGGACTGTCCTGAGTTAGCAGCCATTGTAAGATGTTTGTGACTAATACAAGTTTATAACGTCTAGTATTACATATTAAAGGGACTGTCCTGAGTTAGCAGCCATTGTAAGATGTTTGTGACTAATACAAGTTTATAACGTCTAGTATTACATATTAAAGGGACTGTCCTGAGTTAGCAGCCATTGTAAGATGTTTGTGACTAATACAAGTTTATAACGTCTAGTATTACATATTAAAGGGACTGTCCTGAGTTAGCAGTCATTGTAAGATGTTTGTGACTAATACAAGTTTATAACGTCTAGTATTACATATTAAAGGGACTGTCCTGAGTTAGCAGCCATTGTAAGATGTTTGTGACTAATACAAGTTTATAACGTCTAGTATTACATATTAAAGGGACTGTCCTGAGTTAGCAGCCATTGTAAGATGTTTGTGACTAATACAAGTTTATAACGTCTAGTATTACATATTAAAGGGACTGTCCTGAGTTAGCAGCCATTGTAAGATGTTTGTGACTAATACAAGTTTATAACGTCTAGTATTACATATTAAAGGGACTGTCCTGAGTTAGCAGCCATTGTAAGATGTTTGTGACTAATACAAGTTTATAACGTCTAGTATTACATATTAAAGGGACTGTCCTGAGTTAGCAGCCATTGTAAGATGTTTGTGACTAATACAAGTTTATAACGTCTAGTATTACATATTAAAGGGACTGTCCTGAGTTAGCAGCCATTGTAAGATGTTTGTGACTAATACAAGTTTATAACGTCTAGTATTACATATTAAAGGGACTGTCCTGAGTTAGCAGCCATTGTAAGATGTTTGTGACTAATACAAGTTTATAACGTCTAGTATTACATATTAAAGGGACTGTCCTGAGTTAGCAGCCATTGTAAGATGTTTGTGACTAATACAAGTTTATAACGTCTAGTATTACATATTAAAGGGACTGTCCTGAGTTAGCAGCCATTGTAAGATGTTTGTGACTAATACAAGTTTATAACGTCTAGTATTACATATTAAAGGGACTGTCCTGAGTTAGCAGCCATTGTAAGATGTTTGTGACTAATACAAGTTTATAACGTCTAGTATTACATATTAAAGGGACTGTCCTGAGTTAGCAGCCATTGTAAGATGTTTGTGACTAATACAAGTTTATAACGTCTAGTATTACATATTAAAGGGACTGTCCTGAGTTAGCAGCCATTGTAAGATGTTTGTGACTAATACAAGTTTATAACGTCTAGTATTACATATTAAAGGGACTGTCCTGAGTTAGCAGCCATTGTAAGATGTTTGTGACTAATACAAGTTTATAACGTCTAGTATTACATATTAAAGGGACTGTCCTGAGTTAGCAGCCATTGTAAGATGTTTGTGACTAATACAAGTTTATAACGTCTAGTATTACATATTAAAGGGACTGTCCTGAGTTAGCAGCCATTGTAAGATGTTTGTGACTAATACAAGTTTATAACGTCTAGTATTACATATTAAAGGGAATGTCCTGAGTTAGCAGCCATTGTAAGATGTTTGTGACTAATACAAGTTTATAACGTCTAGTATTACATATTAAAGGGACTGTCCTGAGTTAGCAGCCATTGTAAGATGTTTGTGACTAATACAAGTTTATAACGTCTAGTATTACATATTAAAGGGACTGTCCTGAGTTAGCAGCCATTGTAAGATGTTTGTGACTAATACAAGTTTATAACGTCTAGTATTACATATTAAAGGGACTGTCCTGAGTTAGCAGCCATTGTAAGATGTTTGTGACTAATACAAGTTTATAACGTCTAGTATTACATATTAAAGGGACTGTCCTGAGTTAGCAGCCATTGTAAGATGTTTGTGACTAATACAAGTTTATAACGTCTAGTATTACATATTAAAGGGACTGTCCTGAGTTAGCAGCCATTGTAAGATGTTTGTGACTAATACAAGTTTATAACGTCTAGTATTATATATTAAAGGGACTGTCCTGAGTTAGCAGCCATTGTAAGATGTTTGTGACTAATACAAGTTTATAACGTCTAGTATTACATATTAAAGGGACTGTCCTGAGTTAGCAGCCATTGTAAGATGTTTGTGACTAATACAAGTTTATAACGTCTAGTATTACATATTAAAGGGACTGTCCTGAGTTAGCAGCCATTGTAAGATGTTTGTGACTAATACAAGTTTATAACGTCTAGTATTACATATTAAAGGGACTGTCCTGAGTTAGCAGCCATTGTAAGATGTTTGTGACTAATACAAGTTTATAACGTCTAGTATTACATATTAAAGGGACTGTCCTGAGTTAGCAGCCATTGTAAGATGTTTGTGACTAATACAAGTTTATAACGTCTAGTATTACATATTAAAGGGAATGTCCTGAGTTAGCAGCCATTGTAAGATGTTTGTGACTAATACAAGTTTATAACGTCTAGTATTACATATTAAAGGGACTGTCCTGAGTTAGCAGCCATTGTAAGATGTTTGTGACTAATACAAGTTTATAACGTCTAGTATTATATATTAAAGGGACTGTCCTGAGTTAGCAGCCATTGTAAGATGTTTGTGACTAATACAAGTTTATAACGTCTAGTATTATATATTAAAGGGACTGTCCTGAGTTAGCAGCCATTGTAAGATGTTTGTGACTAATACAAGTTTATAACGTCTAGTATTACATATTAAAGGGACTGTCCTGAGTTTGCAGCCATTGTAACATGTTTGCGATAACAGAGCCTTGTTGGCGACTACTATTTCATACCAATACGCGTTTGCGGTCGTATTCTAATGTTTGCAACACTCAGATTTTACTTTAATTCTTGATATATATTTTTCGTACATATGAAATTATTGGGAGGTAAAATCTGATTTGGGCTACTACAAGCATTAGGACAACAACAAACTCCTTGTAAATACAGACACTGGTATTCTAAATAAGAAAATGTATTTAATGTGTATATAACGCCATCGATAAGGCTCTTTTGGTAGGAAACATTTTGAAATGGTTGTAAACTCAGGACTGTCCCTTTAAATATGTTTTCTGATTTAGAATATTGGTGTCTGTATACACAGTGTGTTTCTGATCGTCCTAATATCTGTAACTAGCCAAAACTCGAGTTAGTGTCCCAATAATTCTGAAAGTACAAACAAATAATCCATGTTTTTGTTTTCGTTTTCGTTTTTGTTTTTTTCTTTTTATTTAACGATGCACTCAACACATTTTATTTACGGTTATATGGCGTCGGACATATGACAAAGGACCACACAGATATTGAGGGAGAAAACTCGCTGTCGCCACTTCATGGGCTACTACATTTAGATTAGCAGCGAGGGATATTTTATATGCACCAACCCATAGACAGGATAGCACATGCCACGGCCTTTGATGTACAAGTCGTGGTGCATTGGCTGGAGCGAGAAATAGCCCAATGGGCCCACTGACGGAGATCGATCCCAAACCGACCGCCTCTCAAGCGAGCGCTTTACCACTGGGCTACGTCCCGCCGCAAAAGAAAAAAACAGAAGAAAAAAAAAGAAAGAAAGAAAAATAGTTTGACCTAAATTAGGACGATCACAAATATGTTTAATATATAACCACTAATATTGTATTGATAAAGAGACAATAAAGTTATTTAAAAAGTTCGTTACGTAACGATGTTCTTAAACCCACACCCTGTAACGCTACATAAAGTCTGGACCCTACACCCACCCACCTCCTACAGCGTTACGTGATGTTAGGATGACCGCAATGAATAACAATCTCTCAACTGCATACCCACTCCATATCATATATAGTATAAAATCATACCTAATACTGCACTGATCTCTATGCAGCTCCACATTACAGAGACGAACACAAACGACAAACAGTTTGTGATGCATGACGGACCGGGGTGTTAAATATCGCCCGCAGGCTTGCAGATAGCTAGGTATGACATGAGGCTGAATACCATGGGAACTTCGGGAGAGGTTTGGAGTGGGATCGTAAAAAAAGAAAAAGAAAATTAATATATAACACAGTTATAACTGTTGCAAAATGTACGGGGGACCGGGCTCCTGTACCCCCCCCCCTCACACCCCACACCCCACAACCCCCCTCCATCCCCCACCCCTAGATCTGCCTCTCGTTGGTATTGAAAACTATTTCGTTTTTGGCGTATTGGTGTTACATAGCTCAAAACGATGCATGTCCCGGCTAAATGCATTTGATCCATAGAAATAAAGTGCTCAACCGAAATGTAATGGCTCTTAGGATCGACACTGGCCGATGAAGATGGGTTTTTTGTTGTTGTTTTTGTTTTGTTTGTTTTATTTTGTTTGTTTGTTTGTTTGTTTGTTTGTTTGTTTGTTTGTTTGTTTGTTTGTTTGTTTGTTTTGTTTTGTTTTGTTTTGTTTTTGTTGTTGTTGTTGTTGTTTTTGTTGTTTTTTTGAGTGGGTGGGTTACCATCCGAGCTAGTGAACCACGCCTGATACACCAAAGATTGTTGTATGTACTGGTTTGCCTATTGGAAATGTCTATTGGAAACGAGATATATTATGGACCAAATGTTAAAATAGCCACGTTAGATTCCAAATGGTCGAAGTTTAAAATGTGCTTAGGTGTTGCTCGCCCCACAACAACAAAAGAGTTAGTTAAAGTTTGTTTTGATTAACGACACCACTAGAGCACATCGATCAATTAATTGTCGGCTATTGGATGTCAAACCTATTTCATTTTGATTAATTTTCAATGGAATGAAGATGCAGACGAAGCATTTATAAAACTTAAAGAGGCATTAATGTCAGCCCCAGTATTGGGATACCCCAAACCAACTGGTGAGATTATCTTTGATACAGATGCGTCAGGTGAAGCAATAGGTGCGGTCTTGATCCAGATACAAAATAGAAATGGTACTTGCTTACATGAGCAAAAGTTTATCTCCCTCAGAGAACAAATTACTGTACTACACAGAGAGAACACCTATCAGTAGTTACAGCATGCCGTACCTGGCATCCTTATATCTTTGGTCGCCCAGTTACAATACGCACTGATAACTCAGCAGTAGTTTGGGCCAAGCGAATCAAACGACCAGTTAATCAAATGGCTAGATGGTTACAGGAGTTAGGCAATTACCATCTCATCGAGATGCATAGACCTGGCCGCATTCATTGGAACGCAGACGCTTTGAGCAGGCTCCTACATGAAGATTATTTAAACAATGCCATCGTGAAAATGGGCCTTGTGAGTATCCACAAAATATAACATCTGTAAATAACAACCCATGTGCAGTACTTACCGGAGCTCAATCTGAAAAAAATAGTGTGCACTGACAATATATAATTGAAAGATAATGTACACAAATCACACTCCCAAACATCAGAGACTGATAATCAGCCTTGTATTGAGTATAACCCCCCCCCCCCCCCCCCGATTAAATCTGAAATATTAAGAGCGCAACAGTTACAAGACCCAAATATATCATTAATAATGAAAGCAAAAGAAGTTAACTGTCGCCCTGAATGGAATGAAATAGCTTCCCAGTCACGTGAATGCCAGGCATTATGGGCACAATTTCAGCAATTAGAGATGGTATGCTACAGCGAAGGTGGGAATCCGATGATGGTAAAACTTACCACTGGCAGATAGTTGTGCCTGACACAAAGCGCAGAATTATTACGACCCTCTGCCATGATTCTCAGTTGTTATATATATATATATATATATATATATATATATATATATATATATATTACAAATTCATATACCTGAATACTTACTGACACCACAGTTACAACTGATCAGTTCTATCACAACCTCTGGTTACAGATTCATCTACCTGAACACTTACTGACACCACAGTTACACCTGATCAGTTCTATCACATCATCTGGTTACAGATTGAGCTACCTGAACACTTACTGGCACCACAGTTACATCTGATCAGTTCTATCACAGCCTCTGGTTACAGGTTCATCTACCTGAACACATACTGACACCACAGTTACATCTGATCGGTTCTATCACAGCCTCTGGTGCAGCTTGCACCTCCAATATGGCCTAGAATCTCTGAATGTAGCATGGAATCTTGAACTCAGATATTTTCTTGAGGATGTGCTCTTTGGGTATTCTGTTGTCATATCCCAGAGATATGTGGCAGTGTTTCCACACTTTGGTTTTATGATGGCTTCTTAAACGTCTTTCCTCTCAGACTAGATAGCTGAATCAATTGTAAACATGGCCCTTGCAGTAAAATATTCAAATTTTTACTAACCTCTTTGTACGGTTCATCACCAATTCCAAACTGGCTAGGAGCTTCAGATATAGCTGGTGGATCTTTCCCGAATACAACCAATAATATATTTTGCCAATGCCATCAATTTGTCCTTTTGTGTCACATCCAGTTACTGCATTGAAAGCCTTCTAATGCCGAGGTTCTTTCTGAACCCAGTTCATCACAAATTAGTTCCATGTTGATCTGGTTGTGATTTACGCCACTAGAGCACATTGAATAATCAATCACCGGCTATTGGATGTCCATACAAAGAGGTCATTAAAAATGTGACGATTGTACTGCTTGGAACCAAACACAAGGACCATTTCTACAAGCTCAAGAACACATCAACAAAACGAAAGTGTGGAAACACTGCCACATATATCTGGAACAATGAAACAGCATACCAAAAACACCACATCTCCAAGCACATATCTGAGTTCAAGATGTCATGCTACATTCAGATATTCTTGATCCATGCATATTTGGTTGGGGTCAGGGGGTTTACTATGTTTGGATCTGTGCTGTTGCAGACACAAGCTTTACCAGAGGCTGTGCTAGAACTGATCAGATGCAACTGTGGTGTCCGTAAGTGTTCAGGTAGATGTACCTTTAGTTTAAGCGACACAATAGTCAATGTGCATAGCGCTGCTTGCGTGAAGGTGACAAGGACTGCTGCAGTATGCATTCTGTTAGACAAAATAGATGCCTAATAATTCATTATGAATTATAATGCACAATAGGGATGTTCTTTTATTTCATTAGTTTAAAATATAGAACATAAAAGTAATTAGTATTGCACATTGCATTTGTATGTGGACTAGGATAAATATTATTTGCCAAATGATTAAATTGGTGTCCATTTTAAATTGCCATATGTCTGCCATTTAAAAGTTAAAATGTCTGCCATGACTGGATGACTATAAATCTAAACAATTTGATTCATTGACTACTGAAATGTACATAGACAACACAACTCTTCTTCTACGTTAACTGGACGTTTATATAACAGAAACATAATACTATATTAAAATTGTAGCATTTTGAATTTCAAGATAGTTGCCATGATTGAATGACTATAAAAATTAAACCAACCATTTCACAAA
>NC_054711.1:19802442-19837442 GCF_016097555.1 Gigantopelta aegis
CGTGCTTTAACGTACAGATTATGTAATATATCAATGGACTCACCGGGTTGTTGGCACCGTGTCGTTAATAGATGTCGAGCAAACACCTCATTAGGTGTTTTAACGTACAGATTATGTAATATATCAATGGACTCACCGGGTTGTTGGCACCGTGTCGCTAATAGATGTCGAACAAACACCTCATTAGGTGCTTGAACGTACAGATTATGTAATATATCAATGGACTCACCGGGTTGTTGGCACCGTGTCGCTAATAGATGTCGAGCAAACACCTCATTAGGTGCTTTAACGTACAGATTATGTAATATATCAATGGACTCACCGGGTTGTTGGCACCGTGTCGCTAATAGATGTCGAGCAAACACCTCATTTGTTGGCGTGTGCTTTAACGTACAGATTATGTAATATATCAATGGACTCACCGGGTTGTTGGCACCGTGTCGTACAGATAATAGATGTCGAATAGATGTCAAAACACCTCATTAGGTGTTTTAACGTACAGATTATGTAATATATCAATGGACTCACCGGGTTGTTGGCACCGTGTCGCTAATAGATGTCGAGCAAACACCTCATTAGGTGCTTTAACGTACAGATTATGTAATATATCAATGGACTCACCGGGTTGTTGGCACCGTGTCGCTAATAGATGTCGAGCAAACACCTCATTAACGGTGCTTTAACGTACAGATTATGTAATATATCAATGGACTCACCGGGTTGTTGGCACCGTGTCGCTAATAGATGTCGAGCAAACACCTCATTACGTGCTTTAACGTACAGATTATGTAATATATCAATGGACTCACCGGGTTGTTGGCACCGTGTCGCTAATAGATGTCGAGCAAACACCTCATTAGGTGCTTTAACGTACAGATTATGTAATATATCAATGGACTCACCGGGTTGTTGGCACCGTGTCGCTAATAGATGTCGAGCAAACACCTCATTAGGTGCTTTAACGTACAGATTATGTAATATATCAATGGACTCACCGGGTTGTTGGCACCGTGTCGCTAATAGATGTCGAGCAAACACCTCATTAGTGTGCTTAGATGTCGAACGTACAGATTATGTAATATATCAATGGACTCACCGGGTTGTTGGCACCGTGTCGCTAATAGATGTCGAGCAAACACCTCATTAATAGGTGCTTTAACGTACAGATTATGTAATATATCAATGGACTCACCGGGTTGTTGGCACCGTGTCGCTAATAGATGTCGAGCAAACACCTCATTAGGTGCTTTAACGTACAGATTATGTAATATATCAATGGACTCACCGGGTTGTTGGCACCGTGTCGCTAATAGATGTCGAGCAAACACCTCATTAATAGATGTGCTTTAACGTACAGATTATGTAATATATCAATGGACTCACCGGGTTGTTGGCACCGTGTCGCTAATAGATGTCGAGCAAACACCTCATTAGGTGCTTTAACGTACAGATTATGTAATATATCAATGGACTCACCGGGTTGTTGGCACCGTGTCGCTAATAGATGTCGAGCAAACACCTCATTAGGTGCTTTAACGTACAGATTATGTAATATATCAATGGACTCACCGGGTTGTTGGCACCGTGTCGCTAATAGATGTCGAGCAAACACCTCATTAGGTGCTTTAACGTACAGATTATGTAATATATCAATGGACTCACCGGGTTGTTGGCACCGTGTCGCTAATAGATGTCGAGCAAACACCTCATTAGGTGCTTTAACGTACAGATTATGTAATATATCAATGGACTCACCGGGTTGTTGGCACCGTGTCGCTAATAGATGTCGAGCAAACACCTCATTAGGTGCTTTAACGTACAGATTATGTAATATATCAATGGACTCACCGGGTTGTTGGCACCGTGTCGCTAATAGATGTCGAGCAAACACCTCATTAGGTGCTTTAACGTACAGATTATGTAATATATCAATGGACTCACCGGGTTGTTGGCACCGTGTCGCTAATAGATGTCGAGCAAACACCTCATTAGGTGCTTTAACGTACAGATTATGTAATATATCAATGGACTCACCGGGTTGTTGGCACCGTGTCGCTAATAGATGTCGAGCAAACACCTCATTAGGTGCTTTAACGTACAGATTATGTAATATATCAATGGACTCACCGGGTTGTTGGCACCGTGTCGCTAATAGATGTCGAGCAAACACCTCATTAGGTGCTTTAACGTACAGATTATGTAATATATCAATGGACTCACCGGGTTGTTGGCACCGTGTCGCTAATAGATGTCGAGCAAACACCTCATTACGTGCTTTAACGTACAGATTATGTAATATATCAATGGACTCACCGGGTTGTTGGCACCGTGTCGCTAATAGATGTCGAGCAAACACCTCATTACGTGCTTTAACGTACAGATTATGTAATATATCAATGGACTCACCGGTTGTTGGCACCGTGTCGACCGTGTCGCTATAATAGATGTCGAGTGTCAAACACCTCATTAGGTGCTTTAACGTACAGATTATGTAATATATCAATGGACTCACCGGGTTGTTGGCACCGTGTCGCTAATAGATGTCGAGCAAACACCTCATTAGGTGCTTTAACGTACAGATTATGTAATATATCAATGGACTCACCGGGTTGTTGGCACCGTGTCGCTAATAGATGTCGAACAAACACCTCATTAGGTGCTTGAACGTACAGATTATGTAATATATCAATGGACTCACCGGGTTGTTGGCACCGTGTCGCTAATAGATGTCGAGCAAACACCTCATTAGGTGCTTTAACGTACAGATTATGTAATATATCAATGGACTCACCGGGTTGTTGGCACCGTGTCGCTAATAGATGTCGAACAAACACCTCATTAGGTGCTTTAACGTACAGATTATGTAATATATCAATGGACTCACCGGGTTGTTGGCACCGTGTCGCTAATAGATGTCGAGCAAACACCTCATTAGGTGCTTTAACGTACAGATTATGTAATATATCAATGGACTCACCGGGTTGTTGGCACCGTGTCGCTAATAGATGTCGAGCAAACACCTCATTAGGTGCTTTAACGTACAGATTATGTAATATATCAATGGACTCACCGGGTTGTTGGCACCGTGTCGCTAATAGATGTCGAGCAAACACCTCATTAGGTGCTTTAACGTACAGATTATGATCAGACGAAAAACGTTACATTGTACCATTAGCAGCAAGGGATCTTTTATACACACTTTCATACAGGCAGGAAAGCACATAGCACGGTCTTTGACCAGTTGTGGTACACAGTTGTGGAACGAGGAAAAAACCAACAACAATCATTTGAATGGATCCACCGAGGTGGTTTGATCCTGCGACTCAACCTCCTAGTACTGGATGAATCGCAGTTATGTTTTTTTGTAAAAAAAACAACAAAGAAAAAAAACAAAAAAACAACAACCCCCCCCCCCCCCCACTAGAAATGAGCAGTGTTAACTTGTATTAGTATTACTATTAAAAAAAAATTCAGATCTGTTTTAATCCACGCCTGAAATACAACCGACTTTTGAACAATTTAAACAAACCATGTTGTTGTTGTTGTTTGTTTGTTTGTTTGTTTATTGTTTAAACAAAGTAAAGAAACCCATGAGACCATGCATAGACGATTGATGTTATTTGTAGTTGATATTTGGATCTTAATCTACAGGTGATACCAAACCAAATAACGTCTGATAGAGAAGTTAACACCACAAGTCCTGTGATTGGTGATAAATGTGAGTGTGTTAGTTGTAAAAATAAAACATAGTTTTATCTGGGCAAAAACGTATGCAATTTTATTCCATCTAGTACCACTGTGTCAATTAGCCTTGTGCTTGAAACATGTGAGGGGTACCTGTAAAAAAAACGTACTCAAATTCTGTGTGGAACTAGGGTAGTCATAGACGCTACCCGTTTTTTCTGAAATGAGCAGCTTCACCCAATTTGTTTTCTGATTCACTTTAAGAGTGAGAGGTGGTAGTATTTATATGTGTGGTGTTTATGTCGATGTTACTATTGTCGCCAATGGGATTTGATTTGGTGGTATACACCCAATATGTACATTACGTGGAGTAGATTGCCCATATCACATGCTTTGTTTTGTTTAACGACTCAACTAGAGCACATTAATTTGTTCATCATCGGTTATTGTATGCCAGACATTTGGTAATTCTGACTCATTGTCTTAGGGAGAAACCCGCTCTATTATCCCATTAGCAGCAAGGCATATTTTATGTTCACCAAACGACAGACAGGATAGCACATACCACGACCTTTGGTATACCAGTCGTGATGCATTGGCTGTAAGCGGACCTTTGAATAACAGTCAACAAAGTTTACAGGTATGTATCCATAATACCATACATTAAAAGTCAGTACTTACAAGTACACAGGTAACATTATGTGTTGTGAAACTCAGCTGCATGTGATATCTCTTTGTTACATCATGTCAGGTCAGTCGTAAATATTTCCCTATACCGTGTTTATTTTAACCACGCCAGGGACAAGACACGTTCCCGGAGAATGCACCAACTGAAATGTCATCCTATAAGGCAGGCTTGGAAACAGGGCAATCTGACACATCGATACTCTCTATGATGTCCCCCCCCCCCCCCCCCCCCCCCCATCCGTCTCGTACGCTTATGAAAAAGGGGATTCTGGGGCATGATCCTGAGACAAATGTTTACTTCAGGTGTTTAAATACGACATTTCCAGCCCCGAGGCACCAGCTCCCCCCCCCCCCCCCCCCCCCCCCCCATGTCCCAAAACCCCTATAAATGCCGCTAGTGTTCACCAAACCGGTAATGTAACAAAGGACAATAGTTGGTGCTGTATTGACTATTAGTATAACAAATTTAAAATGTCACACTAACTTTGTCAATCATAGGGCGGAACGTAGCCTTGTGGAAAAGCGCTCGCCTAACGCAAGTCGGTATAAGATCGATCACTGTGCTATTTCTCGTTGTAGCCAGTGCACCACGACTGGCAGTGGTATGTACTATCCTGTCTTGGGGATATAACATATCCCTTGCTACTAATGCAAAACTGTAGAGGGTTTCCTCTCTAAGACTATATGTCAAATTACCAAATGTTTGACATCCAGTAGCCGATGAATAATGAATCATTTTGCTCTAGTGGTGTATGTTATTAGTATCAGTATCAGTAAGGGGAAGGCTGGAGGCAACTGAAGCTATTGTGCTATAATACAGGAGAATCGAGTTGTGAGCGTTTTACTTCCAGACCCAGGTGCGGATCTAGTACTAAATAAAGGGAGGAGACGTTGTAGGATTATTTAGCTGTTCTTCGTATATTTATTCTGAAGTAAAGTACTGAGACAGGATATAGTTGAGTCGATAGAGCGCTTGACTGTGGAGCTTCCGCCGCAGGATCGAACCTCCTCAGTGGACCCATTATGTGACTATTTGTTTGTTTTTTTTTTGGGGTTTTTTTGTGTGTTTTTTGTGTGTGTGTTTTTTTTTTTGGGGGGAGGGGGGGGGGGTTATCCGTGACGTCAGTGTCCCCACGCCTGGTATATCAAGAACAGTGGTGTGTGCTGTCTAGTATGGTGGAAAGTGCATATAGAAGATACCTTGTTGCTAATGATGAAAATGTAGCAGGTTTTCTCGGAAAACTTTGAGTCAAAATTAACGAATGTCTGATGACTAATTAGTGAATGTGCTCTAATGTTACCGTCCAACAATACAAAACAATGTTTAAGTAACTTGCTAATGAAAGTAAATTTACCACGCTGAACTGGTGTGGGGCTGTGATAACCGTCTCTCACGCACCTCCCCTTCAATCCGCTCCTGCTTTTCATACACCGTATAAAAAACGTGTTACGTTCTTACTTCGGTGTCCCGCAACTGGTATATCAAAGACCGTGGTATGTGTTACCCTGTCCGTGGGAAAGTGCATATAAGAGATCCCTTGTTGCTAAGGTGTAGTGGAAATGCATGTAACCCGCTGAACTGGGATGGGCCTGTGATAAGCGTGACTTCCGGTTTGGGTTTAGTCGTGGGTGGACGTGTTTCACCTCGGCTCCCGTGTGGAACGTTTCTGAAAAAGTCTTTTTTTAACATATTTGCCAGTCTGTCTGGGTTACGTTTTTCGGAGAAGAGTGTAAATATGAGTAGAGGAGGAGATATGGAGAGTGGAGAAAAGAAGAATATGACATACAAGAAAGAATGCACAGTGGTAGTTCATGTTGGAGATAATAGGAAAATGGCCGCCGGTGAGTTAATTGCCTTTTTAATTGAGCATGTTGGGGATGTTATACACGCATGTGTACCTAAAGGACCAGATCGATATGAAATAACTGTTGATGATGTTGTGCAAGCAAGAATAATTGCGGATAATGAATCTTTGGAATTCAATGGATCAAAGTTGAAGGCGAGGTTGTTGCACTCAAAGAGTGTTGTTGTGTCTTTTCTACATTTGCTGATGAAGACATAGAAGAAAGGTTGAGATCGTTAAATATAGAGTTGGTTTCTCCTATTTATCGAAGATTTTATAAAGGTACTCGTATTGCTGATGGAACTCGGTATGTTCGTGTAAAATTCCCGCCTAACATAAGGAGTTTGCCTTATTCGATGAAGTTCAAAACAGTGGAGGGGGTGGAGTATTTTCGAGTGCTTCGTGATAATCAGTTGAAGGTGTGTTACAACTGCATGTCGGACAGTCACGTTATAAAAGATTGCCCTGATATTGTGTGTAATTTCTGCAAGGAAAAGGGACATTACGCGAAGAACTGTAACAAAACTTTTCTTTGTGACAAATGTGGTAACAAGGAGGAAGAGTGTGTGTGTAGCGTGCATGAAGATGACAGTGAGTGGATTGATGTCAGTGACAGTGAAAATGATGCAATGAATGAAGACGTGCCTGAAAGCCAAGTGACAGTTGAAAAGGCTACGCAGGAAAAACATGTAGGTGATAATAAAGATAAAATACCAGTTTCGTCGAACTTGGACAAACAGCACACAAAGATTGAATTCAAAGCCGTGAAATTGAGTGGCAGTAGTGACAACAAGGACGCTGATACAATAGCAAAAGAAATTGACAATTCTCAACAACGAAAGCCATCGCGTCGGTCACGGTTGGTCAAGCGCCCTGCAGATGAGGCAGTCTGGAGTACTGTGTCAACAAGAAAACAAAAGAGACAAGCCGCGCGTGCAAAAGGTGTGGATGAGAGTTTAAAAGAGAGAAGAATGAGTGATTGTGTGAGTGTGGATAAGAATTAACAATGGCTTATTTAATGTACTTTGTTCTTATTACAATGCTGTTATTGTCTTTAAATGTAAATGGATTGAGGGATATTGATAAATTAAATTCAGTGTTTGCAAATATTAAAAGTAGACATGCTAATGCTATTTTTCTGCAGGAAACATTTTGGGATAATAATTTTATTGAAAGATATAAACACTTATGGGATGGGAAGATATTTTATAATAATTGTCCATATAAAAATAGAAGAGGGGTGGCAATATTAATTTCTAAAGAATGTCCTTATAAATTTACTTTTAATAGTTGCGACACTGAAGGTAGGATTTTAAAAATTAATGCCAAAATTGATAATGATGAATTTAGTTTCATTAATGTATATGCGCCAAATAATATTGATGAAAAGATTTGTTTTTTCAATGAATTAAATAATTTTGTGAATAATAAAAATACAATAATGGCTGGAGATTTTAATGAAATATTTTATCCATCTTTAGATCTTGGTATTAATAATACAACTTTCAGTTTGAAAAGTAGCAATATATTAAAATCATTTCTAGGTGATTTTAATTTGGTTGATATTTGGCGTCATAGGAATCCAGGAAAGAGAGAGTTCAGTAGATCACAGATTGTTGAAAATGTTTTAAAACAATCTAGAATTGATTTCTTTTTACTTTCTAGGAATATATTACAGTTTGTCATTAACTCATACATATCCTATACTGCTTTTAGTGATCATGATTTTGTGTCTCTTAAACTTGATTTTTCTCGTGTTGAGAGGGGTCAAGGTATATGGATTTTTAATAATGAATTATTGCAAGATGAACATTTTTGTAAAGATATTACTGATGTTATTAAGAATGAGTGTGATTGTCCTTTGTTTATGACTGTGCCTCTTGTTTGGTGGGATAATTTAAAATTTAAAATGAAAAAATGTGCAACTTATTTTTCTATCAATAGGCGTAAATTAGAAAATGATAAATATTATTTCATCCAAAATGCTTTGAGACGGGAATATGCTAAATTAGCTATAAATAAACAACATGATTTAACATATCTAGTAACCTTACAAGATGAATTACAATTAATAGAAAAGTCTAAGTGTAATGGTGCGATTTTGAGATCTAAAGTACAGTGGCATTTAGAATCTGATAAAAATACATCTTTTTTTCTTAATTTAGAAAAAACGAAACAGGAATCAAATTCAATTAAAGAACTTAATACAATTAAAGGATTGTCAAGGAAAACTGGTCATGATTTTTATTCTAAATTATATACCCAAGATGATATTGACTTAGATAAAGAAGAATATATTTTAAATTTAATAACCCATAAAATAACAGAATCTGAAAGTGAAAATTGTCATAAAGATATTTTGATTGAAGAATTAACGAATGCGTTGAAAAGTATGAATAAAAATAAATCTCCTGGTATGGATGGTCTAACGGTTGAGTTTTATGTCAAATTCTGGGATATTTTAAAGCCTTTGTTTCATAAAGTTGTTATGTCAATTCAAAATGAAGATCATTTATCACGTAGTATGAAAAAAGGAATTATTAGTCTTTTTTACAAGAAAAAGGGAGATAAAACTAATCTTAAAAATTTTAGGCCCATAAGTCTTTTAAATGTTGATTACAAAATCGTTTCTAAAGTTCTTTCAAATCGTCTAAAGTTAGTAATATCAAATATTATTTCCCCTGAACAAACATGTTGTGTTCCAGGTAGAGATATAGTTGACAACATTATGTCAGTGCGTGATGTTATTGATTTTGTAGATATAAATAAAACAGATGGTTTTTTAATTAAAATAGACCAAGAGAAGGCGTTTGATAGGGTTTCACATAGTTTTATAGTTAAAGTCTTGAATAAATTTAACTTTGGTAATAAATGTATTTTTGGATTAAAATTCTGTATAATGATATTAAAAGTAGTGTAAAAATCAATGGTCATTTAACGCCTTTTTTTTCCAGTTACTAGAGGTGTTGTTAGGCAGGGATGTCCAATTTCAATGATGCTTTATATAATTGTTGCCGAACCTTTAAATAATTTATTAAAAAGTCAACAAGATATTAAAGGGATAAAAATAAATAATGAATTTAATTCTTTATTATTTCAACATGCTGATGATACTACTATCACTGTACAAGATGCTCAGTCTGTTGAGGTGGTTTTTCACACTGTCAATTCATTTTGTCGTGCTACGGGTGCAAAAGTTAATATTGAAAAATCAGAAGTACTTTGTATTGGTAAAGCTGTGAAAAAAACATTTCTCATTTAATATTCCTGTTGCTATTAATAAAGATTGAGTTCAAATTCTTGGCATTTATTTAGGACCAAATAAAGTTTTGTGCGAAAGATTGAACTGGAAAACAAAAATTGAAAAAATGAAATCATTAATTAACATGTGGAAACAAAGAAAACCTACTTTAAATGGAAAAGCGACAGTGTGGAATACCTTATTAACTTCTAGATTATGGTATATAATTAATGCAATTCATGTTCCTAGGTGGGTTGAACAAGAAATTCAGATGTTGTTTTGTAAATTTATGTGGGATGATAAAATACCATTAATAAAATATTCTACAATTATTGGGAGTAAAAGTTCAGGTGGGCTTAATATTCAAGATATCTCTTTAAAGAAAATCGCTTTTCGTATTAAATTATTAAAGAAGTATTTTAATAATGATTTCAGTTCTGTTTGGAAACATACAATGTCTGAATTTCTTGGTAAATACATGAATATGAACTTATCTTTTAATATATTTAATATGGTTTTTGATGAACCAGCTTTGGCTACCATTAACCCTTTTTATGCTGAGGTTTTGTTAGCATGGGACAATATTTCAAAGCGTGAACGCTTTTTCCCCTTAGATTTAGATCAAATATTGTCTCAGCCAATATTTCATAATCCATTTATTAATTACAAAAATAAATTATTATGTTTTAATTCTTTTATTGAAAGTAGTATTATAACGGTGGCTGATATTGCATATGAAGTTGTACCGGGATTTTTACCGGTATCTGCTATTGTCGAAATTATTAAAGAAAAATATCCTGATATGTTGGCAGCAGAAATTTCTACTGCTTATTATGTAATTCTGAACTCGCTTCCTGATGAATGGAAACAGGCTATTTTAAATAATATAAAAAATTCGTCACAAGTTAAAGATTTGTTTTTGATTAATAATAATGAAACAATAAATGTAAGTAAATTTAATGTTAAATTAATATATTCTTTATTAATTTCACAAAATTTTAAATTACCTTCTTGTTTAGAAAAATGGCATGATTTGGATTTTGTTATAGATTGGAAGCCAGTTTGGAAAATTATACATTACTGTGATAAGACTTCGGAATTTGTTGACTTGGTTTTAAGATTGCTCATAACATTATTTTCACATACTCTAAATTATTTAAATATGGCAAGGTATCATCTAGCCAATGTCCTGTTTGCTTTAAAGAAGAAGAAGATATGTGTCATTTATTGTTGTATTGTGATGAACTTTGTGATTTAATTTCTATTTTTCATGAATTATGTATTTATATGTTTAAGGATACTAGTTTTTCTTTACAATTATTAAAACAAATGTTGCTTTTCGGGTGTTATTTTAAAATACAAAAATGCTCAAAAGAATTCATCAATGCTTTGCTCTCAATATATAGAATATCTGTTTTCAAGAGACGTTTAATAGCGGAATCAAGGGGGGTAAATATTAATATTGTTAAGTTTTTTCAGCATTATTTACGTCAATACTTCTTAATACTTTTAAATCAATATCGCTTTAACAATAAATTTTCTGCATTTATTAATAAATATATAAAAAATAATATTTTTCTTGATCTAAATAACGATGAATTGGTTTTCAAATACCCACTTGAAAACTGATTTTTAGATTTAGTATTTATCTTTAAAATTTAACATTATCTTATTAGATCGATATCCCTCAATTTTTTTTAATGTTTGCGTGTGTTTGTGTGAATGTGTGTGTGCGTTTGTGGCAAATGCGTGAGTGGTTCTATGTGAGAGTATGTATGTGAATATGTGTGAATCTTTTTATAATTTTTATTTGTATATTTTATGTATATATCAAATATTGAGTTTCACGAATAAAAAGATTAAAAAAACAAAAAAAACAGCGCTTGACTATGGAGCTTCCGCCGCAGGATCGAACCTCCTCAGTGGACCCATTATGTGACTACTTGTTTTTTTTTTTTTTTTTGTTTTTTGTTGTTGTTTTTTGGGGGGAGGGGGGTATCCGTGACATCAGTGTCCCCACGCCTGGTATATCAAGAACAGTGGTGTGTGCTGTCTAGTATGGTGGAAAGTGCATATAGAAGATACCTTGTTGCTAATGATGAAAATGTAGCAGGTTTTCTCGGAAAACTTCGAGTCAAAATTAACGAATGTCTGATGACTAATTAGTGAATGTGCTCTGATGTTACCGTCCAACAATACAAACAATATTTAAGTAACTTGCTAATGAAAGTAAATTTACCACGCTGAACTGGTGTGGGGCTGTGATAACCGTCTCTCACGCACCTCCTCTTCAATCCTCTCCTGCTTTTCATACACCGTATAAAAAGCCTGTTAAGTTCTTACTTCGGTGTCCCGCAACTGGTATATCAAAGACCGTGGCATGTGTTACCCTGTCCGTGGGAAAGTGCATATAAGAGATCCCTTGTTGCTACGGTGTAGTGGAAATGCATGTAACCCGCTGAACTGGGATGGGCCTGTGATAAGCGTCTCTTTTTCTACCCCTCCCCCCCCCCCCCCCCCCCGCCACACCGCCTTGAATCTGAGCTGGGGCTATCATAATCATTTCTTACGCACCTCCACTTCAACCCGCACCTTCTTTTCATACAGCTTATGAGAAAATCCTCAGGTTCCTACTTCGGTGTTCCACGACTGGTATATCAAATACCGTGGTATGTGTTACCCTCTCCGTGGGAAAGTGCATATAAGAGATCCCTTGTTGCTACGGTGTAGTGGAAATGCATGTAACCCGCTGAACTGGGATGGAACTGTGATAAGGGTCTCTTGTTCTACCCCTGCCCCCCCCCCCCCCCCCCACACACACACCACCTTGAATCCGAGGTGGGGCTATCATAATCGTTTCTTACGCACCTTCACTTCAACCCGCACCTTCTTTTCATACAACTTATGAAAAAATCCTCAGGTTCCTACTTCGGTGTTTCACGACTGGTATATCGTCAACCGTGGTATGTGTTGTCCTGTCCGTGGGGAAGTGCATATAAGAGGTTCCTTCTTGCTAATAAAAACGCAGCTGGTATCTGGAGATTAGTAGTCAAAATTACCAACCGTCGGACATTAATTCGTGTGCTCTAGTGGTGTCATTAAACAACTCACGACACCACTAGAGCACATTGATTTATTAATAATCGGCTATTGGATGTCAAACATTTGGTAATTTTAACACATAGTCTTAGAGAGGAAACTAGCTACATGTTTGCTATCAGTAGTAAGATATCTCTTACATGCTTGACCCCACAGACAGGACAGCACATGTCACCGTCTTATATATTCCAGTCGTGGTGCACTAGCTACATGTTTGGTATCAGTAGTAAGGTATCTCTTACATGCATGACACCACAGACAGGACAGCACATGTCACCGTCTTATATATTCCAGTCGTGGTGCACTAGCTACATGTTTGCTATCAGTAGTAATGTATCTCTTACATGCATGACCCCACAGACAGGACATCACATGTCACCGTCTTATATATTCCAGTCGTGGTGCACTAGCTACATGTTTGCTATCAGTAGTAAGGTATCTCTTACATGCATGACCCCACAGACAGGACAGCACATATCACCGTCTTATATATTCCAGTCGTGGTGCACTGACTAGAACCAGAAATAGCCCCAAGGGCCTACCAACGGGGTAGTGAAAATACATTTAACAGGCTGAACTGGGATGGGACTGTAATAAGCGTCTCTTATTTGACCCCCCCCCCCCCCCCCGCCTCCCACTCCCTTTGAATCGACACTTGATTTTCATCAACTTTATAAGAAAAAAAAAGTTCATTAGGCCCAACAAATATATGTGATTTAAAACAGTATTTCCACGTATGTAAAATAATTTCTGGGACTGTCCTTGCGTGTCATTTGATAGACGTATTATCCACTCCCAGGGACGGATCTAGGGGTGGAATCTTAATATGTTAACAGTCATTGCAATTCTAAAGGTTGTTGACGACTTAGTTAATACAGAAATATATTCGCCACATGTATCTTTAATTGTCATTAGACAACTCAAATAGTGATTCACGTGCTTCGGTTGTGGGGTGGTGGGGTGGGTGGGGGTGGGGGTGGGGGGGGGGGGAGGGTGGAGGGGTGGACCGGTGGTGGGGCCGGAATTTGAGAGGAGCTAAAAAGATGAAACATTAAAACATAGGCCAGGACATGGTAAGAGGCGTTTGAACATGACATTTTGTTTTTTTGTTTTTTACATTATTATTAACCGACTGAGTCCCTAGTACTGGATGAATGCCCGTCATATGATTTAAAAGAAACAAACAAACAAACTAGAAATAAGCAGTGTTAACATGTATTAATAAGTAAAAGTAATTATTATTATTATTATTATTATTATTACTATTAGTAGTAGTAGTAGTAGTAGTAGTAGTAGTAGTAGTAGTAGTAGTATCAGTATTTGTTTAAAAAGTAGTATTTTAGGTCCATTTCAGTCCACCGACCTTTGAATAATTTAAACAAAACGTGTTGTTGGTGGTGGTGTTATTGTTGATGTTATTGTTGTTGGTCTTGTTGTTGGTCTTGTTTTTGGTGTTGGTGTTGTTGTTGTTTTTTTATTATTTTTATTTTTTATTTTTATTTTTTTCTTAAGTAAAGAAACCCACGAGACACAACATTTACCATGTATACATGATTTCATAAATTATTAGTAGTTGAAATTTAGTCCAGCCGTGTTGAGTAACGTACAGCTAACTAAATTAAATGCGGTTTGTTTTATTTTGTTTAAAAACACCATTAGAGCACATCGGCTATTGTATGCCAAACATTTGTTAATTCTGACGCATCGTCTTAGGGAGGAAACCCGCTTTATTTTCCCATTAGTAGCAAGACATATTTTGTTTTGACCACCCCACAGACAGGATAGCACATACCACGACCTTTGATATACCAGTCATGATGCATTGGCTGTAACTGGATCAGTGAATAACAAATTCAACATCGTTTACAGGTATGCACCCATAATTCCATACCTTAAGAATCAGTACTTGCAAGTACACAGGTGATAGCATGTGTTGTGAAACTCAACTGCATATGATATTCCGTTGTTACATGTCAGGTCAATCGTAAATATTTCCCTATACCGTGTCTATTTTAACCACGCCAGGGACAAGACAAGTTCCCGGATAAAGAAAGAAATGCTTTATTTAACGACGCACTCAACACATTTTATTTACGGTTATATGGCGTCAGAGATATGGTTAAGGGTCACACAGATTTTAAGAGGAAACCCGCTGTCGCCACTTCATGGGCTACTCTTTCCGATTAGCAGCAAGGGATCTTTTATTTGCGCCTCCCACAGGCAGGATAGCAAAAACCATGGCCTTTGTTGAACCAGTTATGGATCACTGGTCGGTGCAAGTGGTTTACACCTACCCACTGAGCCTTGCGGAGCACTCACTCAGGGTTTGGAGTCGGTATCTGGATTAAAAATCCCATGCCTCGACTGGGATCCGAACCCAGTACCTACCAGCCTGTAGACCGATGGCCTAACCACGACGCCACCGAAGTCGGTCGTTCCCGGAGAAGGCATCAACTGAAAGGTCGTTCCATAAGGCAGGCTTGGAAACAGGGCGATCTGACACATCGATAACCTCTAGGACGTTTGCTCCCCCCACCTCCCCCCCCCCCCCCCCCTACACCCCCGCCACCTGTCTCGTACGCTTATGATAAAGGGGATTCTGCGGCATAATCCTAAGAAAATAGTTTTGATTTCAGGTGTTTAAATACTACATTTACATCCTCGAGCCACCAAAATGCCCACTAAGCCCCCAACCATCCATGCTCCACAGGCCGTGTAAAACTCGCTAGTGTTCGCCTAACCGGTAATGTAACAACGAACAATACGCTGGGTGAGTGCAAGAATGTTGTATATACAAAATTCCCATTTTGAGAAAACGAGCATTAAAAAATAATAAAATAATCGCGGAAGCCATGACTTTTTGTATTCTTCTTTTGATAGTTTCCTCCAAAATCTGAAGCAGCATACACTGATATAACACTTACAACACTTTCGCTCCGAGTCAACTACAATACATTTACAACAGTTTAGCTGACTTCAAATTAAGCAACCAGACCTGTTATATGAACATACAACATTTTTGCTCTGGAACATATAGGGTCTATTACATTGTGAAAATTAAGTTCATTTTTTTTCAACATTTTGTAGATACTACATTTTTGCACTGACCCAGCGATATTATTTTTTAATGCTCGTTTTCTCAAAATGGGAATTTTGTATATACAACATTCTTGCACTCACCCAGCGAATTATAGTGTGTGCAGTATTGCCTATTAGTGTAACACATTTAAAATGTCACACTAACTTTGTCAATCATAGGGCGGGACGTAGCTGTGTGGAAAAGCGCTCGCCTGATGCAAGTCGTTATAAGATCGCTCCCTGTTAGTGGGCCCACTGGGCTATTTCTCGTTCTAGCCAGTGTACCAGAGTACTGGGACGCGATCTAGCTGGGTCGATAGAGCGCTTGACTGAGGTGCTTCCACTGCAGCATCGAACCTCATCATTGGACCCATTATGTGACTGTTTATATATGTATATCCCCGATGTCAGTGGCCACCGCGCCTGGTATATCAAGTTCGGTGGTGTGTGCTGTCTAGTATGTGTGGAAGTGCATATAACAGATAACGTGTTGCTAACGAAACAAATATAGCAGGATTTTTCGGAAGACCAGAAGTCAAAATTAACAAATGTTTGACATCCAATAACCGATGACTAATTAGACAACTGTTTAAGATGCTTGCTAGTGAAAGTCAATTTACCAGGCTGAACTGAGGTGGGGCTATCATAATCGTTTCTTACGCACCTCCACTTCAACCCGCACCTTCTTTTCATACAGCTTATGAAAAAATCCTCAGGTTCCTACTTCGGTGTTCCACGACTGGTATATCGTCAACCGTGGTATGTGTTGTCCTGTCCGTGGGGAAGTGCATATAAGAGGTTCCTTCTTGCTAATAAAAACGTAGCTGGTATCTGGAGATTAGTAGTCAAAATTACCAACCGTCGGACATCAAATAGCTGATTATTCATTAATTGGTGTGCTCTAGTGGTGTCATTAAACAACTCACGACACCACTAGAGAACATTGATTTATTAATAATCGGCTATTGGATGTCAAACATTTGGCAATTTTAACACATCGTCTTAGAAAGGAAACTAGCTAGATGTTTGCTATCAGTAGTAAGGTATCTCTTACATGCATCACCCCACAGACAGGACAGCACATGTCACCGTCTTATATATTCCAGTCGTGGTGCACTGACTAGAGCCAGAAATATCCCCATAGGCCTACCAACGGGGTAGTGAAAATACATTTAACAGGCTGAACTGGGATGGGGCTGTAATAAGCGTCTCTTATTCGACCCCCCCCCCCCCCCCCCCCCTTGAATCCACACTTGATTTTCGTCAACCTTATAAGAAAAAAAATTGCATTAGGCCCAACAAATATACATGATTTAAAACAGTATTTCCACGTACGTAAAATATTCTTTATATTTTTACAACTGTCATTGCAATTCTAAAGGTTTTTGACGACCTAGTTAATAAAGAAATATATTCGCCGCATGTATCTTTAATTGTCATTAGACAACTCAAATCGTGAATAATGTGTTTCGGTTGTCTTGATAAATAAGACTCCTCAGCTTATACAAGACAATATTAATTACAAGAGCAGCCCATTCGGAACACATCGACTGTTTACGGTCGTCGAGTATCTCAAGCAGACTAGTTATATAAGTGCAGACGTAAAACCAAGGCCGCAACTAGCCTACAGTAACTTGGGGCAGGGTGTGGGGAAGGGTTAGATACAGATCAGGACTCAGTAATACGGGGTCTTCACGGATAGATTCCTTGTAGTAAACAACTTATTCTTCCTAGAGTAAAAAAAAACAAAAACATTTTGAAGCGTTGAATAAAACAAATATTTTATTAATCATATATAGTAGCGAAACAAGTTCTTGTGCACAGAATGGATCAATAGTCAATTGCATTTACTTGAGGTCTGGTGATGAAGGTTTCAAAATATGATTGTACAACCATTCCCTTCAGTATTCCTGAGGTGGGGAATCCCCATTATTAACGCTTTTCAGGCGGAACAGTTCGGGGTGGGGCAGCTGGTTTGGACACCCCACCCCTACTCCCACCCCGTCCCAAGGAAAGTAAAAGGAAAGTAAAACATAATTAAAAGGAACAAAACCCCAACCCAAGAAAACAGAGACAAAAAGAGAAAAATACCTAGCTCTGAATTTGTATTCTTGATAAAAGTGGTGATTTTATATTGCTTATTGATGCCAGAAAGCTTTACATACAGAGACAGACATGAACATACAGACACCACACACACACACACACACACACACACACACACACACACACACACACACACACACACATTATTCACCAAATACATCGCCTGATGTAAACAGTGGAAATATTCAGCCGGTGTTTTGCGTATAGTCAGTTATGGTTTCCATAAAATTTGTAACGGGTACAAATAGACGCCGCCGTTGCATAGTGACACACAGCAGGTCTCTGCTCCGATCTGTCGCAAATTCAACATTTCATCATCTTAATTTACATGACTCTCACACATGAAGGCGCGTATGCAGGACATTATTCAGAAGGGCGTTCGAGTCATGTTCCTCCGGAAAACATATTTAAAAAAATAACTTTGCGCATCGAGTATTAACTGGGAAATGATAAGTAAATAAGTTAGATACTTGTATTATAATATTATTGTTTTCTGATATCGAGTCTTGGTATAAAGACCGTGGTATGTACTATCATGTTTGTGGGATGGTGCATACAAACGATCCCTTGCATACAAACAACCCCTTGCTGCTAATCGAAAAGAGTAGCTCATGAAGTGGCGACAGTGGGTTTCCTCTCTCAATATCTGTGTGATCCATAACCATATGTCTGACGCCATATGACCGTAAATAAAATGTGTTGAGTGCGTGATTAATTAAAACAGTTCCTTCTTTCATTCATTTCTAGATTAACGGCAAAGTTCATTTGTACTGAAGTAATTATTTACTTTTTCTTGTGAAACGTCTCTTGTGAAACGTAAAACTTATACATTGAACTACAACCCACAATATGTTACATCCAAATAATTTCATTTATACTATTTATAGATATATTTTATTGATAAATCCAATAAGGGTGTTTGCTAATTTCACATGTGACGTCACAGTTTGAGTTTGGATTGCACCTCCTTATTGGTAAAGAAGGGCTCGCAATTCTAATGGATCCGCGATAAAGATTTCCTATGTGTTTTTCAGCAATGATTCCCAAGGTAACCACTGTTTACGCCGAATGGAAACTACATGTTTTGTATTCTTGGGTTATTTATTGCATCTATTTGTCCGTAGTAATGTATGACAAATGAATGTAAAACTTGCAATCTTTGAGAATGCAGACTTACGAAGTAACTGGCTTTGGTACAATACAAGTCTTGACAAGTATTTTAATCCAAAATTGCTTTGACTTTAATATGACGATATAATCCTAAGACCAACAGGCCACTGAGAACTGAACACATATTACATGCAAGCCATTCTATTTTCATTATCCATTACAACCAAGCATATGATGTTTTAAATTGAATGCGCAAACGACAAATGGGTTACACAATTGTTCTTGCAATTGTCTGATTTAAAACACCTTGCTATTCAAGCTTGATATGTTGGTGTCATCAGACTGTATACAATTGTATATAATAAAAGGGAAGTTGCCCTAAGTAAACCTTGAGAAAACAAATATTCAATATGTAAAGTACAAGTCACAAGTATAATTATATATGAAATATATTTGAATATCTAAAATTAAACATCAGGGTTTTATCTGGACAAAAAACAAATATTCTTAGTAATTTTTTCATTATGCTTCCGTAACATTTAAATATGCTTCTTGTGAGATCAGGTTTTCTTCTTCTTTCTTTGTTTTGTTTTGTTTTGTGTAGTTTGTTTGTTGTTGTTTGTTGTTGTTGTTGGGTTTTTTGTTGTTTTTTGTGGGGTTTTTTTTTTTTTGGGGGGGGGGGGGGGGGGGGGGGGGGGTATTTGTTTTTTTCTTTTTGTGGTCAATCTTATTTTGAAATGTATTTACCACATGCAGTTCATAGTATGCTAGTTTTGTGATAAAACCCCGATGCTTTATAATTATTTTAAAACTCAAAATACATATAATAAGTGTAACGCAAAAGTGAAGATCAACCTGTACTATAATATTATATTCCTTAAAACAACACACACCCAAAACCAAACATCAACATTGTTTTGAAACAAAAACAGTTTGTGTGTTATACTATTATATAATTTATTTATTTATTTACAGGTTTTAATTCTAGTTGTCAATGTGACAATCACTATGCTTACATCCTGATGATTTATGGATAACGTTTTATCAACACAAACATCCATATTATATTGCTAGTGCGGTTCGCAATACTAGTGTGTAAATTATATTATAAGTGGACATGTTGTTAAAGAGGCATCCCTGAATTTGCTGCAGTTTTTGACATGTTATTGACTAACAGACACTTCTTAACGATGCTATATCAAATATATACTTTTTGCATAAACTATTAGTGACTGTATATTAAACGTGTTTCTGGTCGTTCTTATATTTGTACTAGGTAAAATTTCATTTTATTTCCTAAAATATTTGTTTCGTACGTACAAAATTATTTGACGACGCTTCTTACAAATATTAAGACGACCAGAAACACATTAAATATACAGACATTGATATTGGAAACAAGAAAATATATTTAATATGTAAGTTTAATCATAAAAAAAATATTGTATTAGTTGGAAACATCTTACAATGCAGCAAACTCACGAATGTCCCTTTAATACAAAATATACAGAACCTTGTAAAAATAGTTTCATGGATATATCGTTCTTATATGGAATGAAGATAAAATATTTGATTCCTATTACTCAAAATGATGTATAACGTGGTTTATATATCATTGCTGTTTACATGACATTGTATGTAATATCATATCATATTTCTTTTTAAAAAATGCAGTGAAAACTATATACAAAGTTGACATTATAATAAAATAAACGACTCAAACATTGTTTCCAGGAACCTGCCGATAAATATTAGATTGAGTAGATCGACTTTTAGTATAGAGCATTGCATTAGAAATCACTGTTGATAAACTACAGATTACAAACTATATTCATATAATGTAGCTGCAAAAAGTTCAAGTGTATGGAATGAACTGTAAATCCCGTAAATGGTTGAAATATGTGACTCGTGTGGACAAACATTAATTGTGCATATCATGTCATATGTATGAAATTACCAGTCAATGAACGATTCAAAATTGTCTTTCAATACCAATTATTATATACAAGGTGTAATGCATGGATAGGCTCCTTTTTCCGTGGATAATTATATCATCAGTGAATTTGTTTTGAAGCTACAACTGTGGAAATGATTCCATAATGTGGACGCATTCCCAGTGAATGATTTCTTCAAAATGATATGATTTTTCGTTCCGTACCGATAAATATATGCCTTGTGTAATACATGCATAGGAACCTTTTACAGTGAGTATACACAAATTGCCTGGTAAAAACCCCTGTAGAGTCGGTGGAAACCTTGAGTATTTTTAATATGGCAAATATCAGCTGAGTCAATAAATCGGTATTTGTCAATAAGCTAGACGAGGTCGATATTTTACATATTACAACAAAAAACAAAAAAAACACAAGTAACTAATTATATTTGTTGTGTAACACTTCTAAAATAAAATGTTATCACTGTTCTAATGCTAGCTCCATCGGTAATATGAAGTCATCACGATTAGCACGAATGGAGTTGGACATCATGCACCTCGCCTAAATCGCAGAACAGAACATTATTTACTCACATATTACCATACGGCGATACACGGATGGGTTTTACAAATATTTGGTGCAGCAAAGCAAAGCAAACATAATATAATTAACTGGTAACAATAGCGGAAAACACATTATATAATGTAGTATATATACAATACGTCCTAATATCTACGTTTCAAACCAATCTTGGAATACAATGTTAACATGGTCTATAAAATGTCTGTAGATGCAGAAATAGTATAATACATTAACAACTACAACACAGTAGAACATAACATGGTTTACAATAATACTTATACAACAATTCGAAATATACTAAAACGCAAAAGAAACGCAGGTCCTGAAAATGCGAAAGAATTGCACTTTGTAAAGCAGTATCTTTGGTGGAATTGAACCTCAACTGTGTTAAAGGACATGGCACACACCCACACCGCAGTCCCACCTGCGTGTCAATTTCATTACCTGTGTGACGTCACGAATTCTCAAAACACGTTGTTTGCACGTGCTGGATCATCCGTATCATGAATCCAGTGCAAACACACTCATTGAAATGCTTATAAAGCCTACACACCTGGATTTAATCGCATAAATTCAATTTGAGTAGTGACAGACAACAGAATCACATTTTAAAAATGCCGCGACTGACGCAACTCCAGCGAGGGATGGCCATCGGGATGTTGCAAGCCGGACAGACCCGTACTGCTGTAGCCAGACAATTGGGATGTCATGTTTCGACAATCGCACGCCTTTCTCAACGTCACCAAATCACTGGATCTGTGAACGATCGACCACGCACCGGCCGCCCGAGGGTGACAACCGCAGCCCTAGACCGGTACATCCGGGTGACCCACCTTAGGAATCGGATGCTGCCAGCAGCTAACACCGCTCACCAGGTGCGTGGTCCACGTGGTCCAGTGTCCGCCGATACCGTCCGACGCCGTCTGAGGGCAGCAGGACTCCGTAAACCGCCATCCTTATGTGGGACCAATATTGACCCCTCGGCACCGCCAACAACGTCAACAGTGGGCGCAACAACATCAAAGATGGCGACGTGGCCAGTGGCAACAAGTTCTGTTTTACTGATGAGAGCCGTTACAATGTTTCCAACGCTGATGGCCGAATCCGAGTATGGCGACGTCGACATGAACGTTACTCCGACTGCTGCGTTCTGCAGGCCGACCGATGGGGCGGGGGTAGTGTGATGGTGTGGGGTGGGTTCTCATTCAACCACAGAACACAACTTCATGTGTTCAGACAACGCGTTAATGCCGCCGTGTACCAAAATGACGTCATCAACAATCACGTCGTTCCCTTCTTTGCCGCTCACCCACGTGTGCGCTTGCTGCAGCAAGACAATGCCAGGCCGCACACTGCCAGGGCAACACAGGCGTTGCTGGCTCAGCACAACATCCCAACGTTGCCGTGGCCAGCCTTATCACCGGACATGGCGCCTATCGAACACGTCTGGGATGAAATCGGACGTCGCCTTCAGGCTCGCGGACAACCTCAGAATATGCAGGCGCTGGAGGCAGCATTGGTCCATGAATGGAACTCACTCCCTCAGGCATTCTTTCAACGGCTTGTCAACTCAATGAGGAGACGTTGCACTGCCTGTTTGAATGCCCAGGGTGGTCACACGCGATACTGACTTTGACAATGCTACAGGTCGTCTCTTTCACATTTTTAACATGGACCCCCACCCTACTTTATGACATGAAACAATAGCCAAAAAGGAATTCAATCAAAAATTTCCAACACCAATGTGTGCCGAATTGGTGTAGCTCCAAAATAAATGTTGAAATCTTCATTTCGTTTTGTTTTTTTAATATTTTATATCCAATTTAATGAGAACCTGCGTTTCTTTTGCGTTTTAGTATATATACAATTAAAATATAATAAAAGTTAATGTTATCTGTAAAAATACACATTTGTAAAGGGACATTCCTGGGTATGCTGCAATTTTTAAGATGTTATCGACTAACAGAAACTTTTTAACGCCTGTAATTACATATCAAATCTATTTTTTCTCCATACAATATTAGTGGCTATATATTATACGTGTTTCTGATCGTTCTAATATTTGTATTGGGTTAAATTTCATTTTATTTCATAAAATGTTTTTTAAAATTCGTACGTACAAAAGTATTTGACGACGCTTGTTACAAATATTAAGACGACCAGAAACACATTAAATATACAAACACTGATATTCGAAACAAGAAAATATATTTAACGTGTAAGTGTAATAATAAAAAAACTATAGTTTATTAGTAGGAAACATCTTACCAGACTAATATTTGTAGTAGGTTAAGTTTCATTTTATTTCCTAAAATTTAGTTTTTCGTACGTACGAAATTTTTTAAAACTAGATCCAGTTAGGGCTTCTTACAAATATTAGTTTCGTGCTTGGGTGTCATTAAACATTCATCGATTCGTTCATACAAATATTAAGACGACCAGAAACACATTGTATATACAGACACTGATATTCTAAAAAAATGACATGTATTTAATATGTAAGTTTAATCATAGAACTATTTTATTAGTTGGAGACATCCAACAATACAGTACACTCAGGGATGTCCCTTTAATAACAGATACTTTTGGAGAAGTAAAGAGTTGTCAAAATATGGACATTGAAAAAAAAGAAGAATTCATGACCCAGATTAGTATTACATAAAGGACATAGTCTGTCTTTTTGTTCAACGTTTAGCCATCTCCCAGTTTCGACAGGTAGAAAATGAGTACCTGTTCGGAAGCGTTTAAAACAATTAGCATTTTATGAATTAATGAAAAAGATACTTTACTTTTCAAACGAGAATGTTATTTTGAATACTCTATAAAAATGCAGTTTGTAGATGTATTCATGTTAACACGCCATACTTGCAAACATTGGTCTTTTAGCCTTTAAGATACTTGGCTTACCTGTTATCAGTGATGCCCTGACACTGAGCATTCTGGTTTTAATCTTAATTTCCAAAGTGAAAATACAGATTTTGCCATAAAGTATACTTAATGGGAGTACTTTTTCTAAATATCAATATATTTCTTCGAAAATGTAGCTGTATTAGCTCAATAATGTTATTGTAACCGAATCCCAAGATTTCTAATTCATACAAAAGTATAGGGAAAATTATCGTGGTTTCAATGCATGTAACATCACAGTCTATATTTAAGTTTCAAAATCTAATATTTAGAAGAGTTAAACCTTTTTCAGCTTTCTTCCGCTCATGTATATAGGGCTTGTTCGCTCGTAAAAATTACATTATTAACCGGGTTAATTTTGCGAATTCAAATAACCGATTACAGGCAAATGTACAAAATCATTCGACAATAAATTATCTCGGTAAATACACCAGTGTGTGTACATGTTGTTATACAAAATATCACAGGTATAAAATTGAGACCAATCATTGTCAGAAACAAACGTAGATGAATGTTATTCTGTTCATTGCATTGGAATTCACATCTTCAGACAAGTGACAGTGCAAAAGAAACAAACGTACATCCGACTTCTAAAAATAGACTCACTTTACAACAACAGTGCATAATCATAGATGTCGTAACAGGTTGAATTGGGCAATGTCAACGGCCTGGCAAAGATCACTTAGCAGTACACATGCCACTTATATTGTCAATATCTACAACAATGATTCCGCTTGACAAATTATTGTAAAACACCTTTTTTAATACACATATTTAAATATCTTATTATCAAACTTGATAGGAAAAAGCATATTTTATACAAGTAGCTACGTCCATTAGATATATGGTTGTAAATGTTGAGAAAAAACTTAGTATATTATATGCAACAAAAGTTATTAAATTTATAAAAACTATATATACATTGTGTGCAAGATATACCACACATACAACAAAGTGTATTCATATAAAAACAAAGGATATTTGTAAAATTCCTTACAGGGAAATCAACTGACTAAACATCTATGGTAGTGGATTATGATTGTTGTTGTTTAAAACTTTAACGTGCATATATACCACGAGGGTTTCACGCACGCCTGTCCTGGGCTTAGTCTCTGGCCTTTGCCAGTGACTGAGTCCAGGACAAGGGGGGGGGGGGGGGATGAGTTTGAGGTGGGCGGAATTTTGAATAAGTATTTAGTAGCGTCCAGCGACTGCGCGGACCGACTAGTAGACACCGAAAATGGGCCGTGTTCTGACTGGCTGAATTTCGATTCCTTCGGGTCTAACTAGAAAACCTAAGTCTACGGAGAATACCTGCACCTAACATCATGTCCGGACTAAGAATTTAAACCCAAAAATAAGTTTGATTGCTCGGCCGAAAAGGTTTTAAGGTGATTTGAGCAATTGAACGGGCGCCAAAGTAAAATGCGTTGGACTATTTATGAAAAAAATAAACATACGAATTATGAAGCTCGATCGAAAAATATTTAGATTCCAACTAAGCCCAAAAAGGAGGTTACCTGTCCTAGTTAAGGTTGGCGTCTACGGGGAGGAGATGGTGTAGCTGTTGTTGAAGTGGGGCACCAACTTCCTGAATTCGTGCTCCAAAAGGCGTTTGGTCAATGGGAGGTACTGGGCGCCGGCGATGATCTTGATTATCCTGTGGACTGTGTGATTGTCCATCTCTTTGTAGAGGATCCCTTGCCTGTACAAGCCATCCCGGCGCGAAGTAACGACCAAGATCTGCCCGACTCCCCGTAGGTCCCCGTGGTGGATGGCGATCTCGTTGCCATCCACGAAGGTCCTAAAGGATTCCTCTTGGATCCCGCCTGGCAGTTTGTAGGGATCCGTGACGTCACCGACCACGTACTTGGCGTACTGGCTCTTGATTTTTGACTTCGCGAGCTGCCACTGGTCCCTGTCGGAAGCAGAAGGCCACGTCTTGGCTGGTTGGTCCCCCGGGGGGGTCACGGCCTTCCGCTTGGCAACTCCAACATCCAATGTCGCCATCGCGGAGTCCCCCGTGGGTGGGGGTCTCGACGCTGATGGGCGACGGGCGAGAACAGGTGATGCGGGCCGTGGTGCACTGGGATGCTCCTCTTTCCGCTTCTGAACGATCGGTGCTGTTGGGTGACGAGTCGTCTCCTTCCGCTCCGTCTGGATTGGTCGTGGTGGGGGCAGCGACGCAGACGGGACCGCCGCTGGTGGTTGAGCCACCAGGTTTGTCTCCGCCAGAGCTGTCCCTGGCGCACGTTTCTTCTTCCTTGTCCTCTTCCTCTTGTTTGAAACCGCGTCCCCGTACACCAAGGTCACGGTTGCCCGTGACCCGGTGTACGCGACGCGGTACTCTAACAACAAGCCGTAGCTAGCCATCAATCCCCCCAGGTGGGGGGGGGGGGGGGGGGGGTAGGTTGAGAGCACACGAAACAACGTCTATCCTCATCGCTAGTTCGCTTGGGAGTCGGTGGATTCTGAAATAGAAACATGCACATTTAAATAAACATTGCGTGTAATGATATTTAAACAACATAATACGTTTCTTCACATCGAACTATTAGCGTGTTTTTTTAATAATCTTGTAATCATGAAATGTTTGCATATTGTGGAAACAAAATATTGCAAGACTGTCTTATTGAAGATCATATTATATAGTTAATGTCACTAAATGTTTAAGCAGTTATCTTTACTGGGAAGGGGTGGGACGTAGCCCAATGGTAAAGCGCTTACTTGATGTGTGGTTGGTTTGAGATGGATTCCCGTCGGCGCGCTCGTTGGGCTATCTCTCTTTCCAGCCAGTAGATCACGACTGATATATCCTGTCTGTGGGATGGTGCATATAAAATATATCTTGCTGCATTAGGAAAAAAAATGCAGCTCACTTCCTTTGATGACTACGTGTCAGAATTACCAAATGTTTGACATCCAATAGCCGATGGTTAATTAATCAATGTGCTCCAGTGGTGTCGTTAAGCACAATAAACACACACACTTCCCTGGGATGTCTGATTTTGTGTGTGTGTATGTGTGTGTGTGTGTGTGTGTCTTCCTTTGGGAATTTAAGCTGAACATATATATTATTAACTAAATATAGGCTCGTGAATCAGGCTAATTGTATGATGTTTTGATAAATGTACATTCATCAATTTTAACCTTCGTAATTGAAAATGTAGAACACAGCATCGGTGTATCACGATGCTACTGCTGACGATATCATACAAAATGTCCTTGCTTGTGTATTGATTTCTATTTCAATCATGAATCAATTCCTATTTCAATTTTCTATCGATTTATCAACACCAATTGATACTGAAATGTACTTATTCCTTCAAGGAAAAACATGCACACACACAGGGAGAGAGAGAGAGAGAGAGAGAGAGAGAGAGAGAGAGAGAGAGAGAGAGAGAGAGAGAGAGAGAGAGAGAGAGAGAGAGAGAGAGAGAGAGAGAGAGAGAGAGAGAGGGGGGGGGGGTTAAATCACACTCGTATGCACGCTGGATAAAACAGGTCAGCACATTAAATAAGTCAACTCTCATTCATCACAATTAAAGACCACATATTTCTGTTAAATCAGCATGCACTCGTTAATATCTTATATATTGCTACCATTATGTATAATTAGATTAAAATCAATGATAATATAATAAAAACAAAATCTAAAAACTTACACACCTAAATCATATTATAATATAAATATGTGGAATGGGTTAAATGATAAAGCAAGTTGCATATAGATGCACTATTATATAAATTGACTTAACTTAGACAATAAAGTAAGCTTAAATCCTGATTGTTTCTGATCGACAAATGAGACGAGGTCTTGTTAAATAAACATCCCTCGATGAGATAGCTACACAAATATAGGCCACATCTTACTCCAAATAAACACTTGTGATGTACTTCTCGATATTGCAGAATGGAAAGATTCCATTTTAACAAAGTTTGTGCAAATGATTTTCAGTAACCCACTGTATACAAAAGCGGCCACTATATTGAAGACAACAATGAAACCTTTAATGATCGAGGGAAAATAGAAGGCATCTACCTGCAGTTTCTTGTATGTGCAATGTTCTAAGTTCTTCAACAAATCTGGTTCAGATGAGAAGAATGATTCTGTTGACAGATCTCATTTGGGAACAAACTCTTGGAAGAAGCGTTTTAGAATTTTCTGAACTTTATTCTTGTGCTTGCTGAAAAATCCCATATCGGCAATGATGGCCATGAGTTTCAAGAAACATGACAGATGAACGTTTATTGTATATAGTGTATTGTTTTTGGCATTACTATCACCTGTATAGGTATCTGCTAACAATAGCAATAGTTGTGAAAGGACAGAACGGGGTTCCAACATATCTGAACTTAGATGATAATCCTCCAGATTAGACAGAACACTGGGTAAGTGACGGGGAGTTACTGTGTTTTCCACCTCAATCATTGAGGTCCAGTCTGACATTTCCCTATTGTTGGTGACGTCTTCCAACCCAGCTGCTATGACTATTTTTCTCTCTAGTCCAAGAAACTGAGAAACATAACAAATAACAATTTCATTTCTCTTTCCCAGTAAAATATCATCATCATTACTCTCTGTCCATTGATTTGTGTCAGCAGTGTTTTCTGCAGTTTCACAGCCTCTAAGAAGAAAACAGTTCAGTGGTATCCCATATTTAAGAGATATTTGATCAATTGCTTCAATATCCTTGATAGTAATAAAGCTGCTGTCAGGAAGAAGAATGGCAACATCTGACCATGCTAGCGGGTGTGGGGGTCCAGTGATGGTGTCCAGTTCCTTTGTCCATGAGTTACACTGGTTACATCTTTTCTTTTTAACTTCTCCAGTTGGACCTGTATCTGTTGTAGGAATTGTTTGAGGGCTAGATTTTACTGGGTTTCTTTTCATTAACCCAAGCTGCACGAAAACGTCTATGATCTGTTCCCAGCACTGCATACATTTCCAAATAGTACTTCTGTCAAACAAACATTCATTTCCATTGGTCCTTAAGACTTCAGCTTTCTCATGGCATAAATGATTGATAACAGGAAACTCATTTGATTTCACAACATCACACAACATATCTTCGTTTAGCTCATCACAAACAGTTTTTACTTGATCAGATAATCGTAATACCTTATTAAGGTGTTTCACAGTTAATCCTTTTATTTTAGGAACAAATCTTCCAGCCAACCAACACAGTTTGGTGTGTTTGCAACAATAGTCCATTACATAACAAACTGCAGAAATATTGCACTCATCAACACAAATATTGTACTGTTCTAAGGAATTCAGTGTGTGAAGTGTTTTGTAATCTGTGTTGTAGTGGACCAGTTGTTTCTGTTCTTCAGTCAAGTCAGCTTTAACACATGCAACAAGATATGTTAATACTTTTGTTTGTCTTCCACACACAATTAATACGGGTTGTCCCTCTTTTACCAACTGCCTGGCTTTAAGAATGAGAAGAATTGTTTTACCTGTACCAAACTTCCCTTGAATATATACCTTTTTGTCATTTGATGTAGAATTTCTACTTGTTCTGGTGTGAGAATGATCCTCATGTTCTGATACCCTTCCTCAGCGACTGCATCTCCAAATGTTCTCATTTTTACCGTGGACATGAGGCCTACATATCTTCCAATCACTTGCTTGTACTCATTTGCATTACGAAAACCTGACTTACAATTGATGTTACATTTCCACCATTACAGTAAGTTCTCCCGTTTGCTCTGGTTTCCAGCTGTATTTGCCCTATCAGTGTTAATGTGCTCACGAAATAGGCATACGTCAAGTGCCCTTTCTCCCAGATGACACTTCAGCAACTGCACTGTGGTGGTTAGCTTTGATATGTATTCTTTACTGATGTTAGGCAAAGCTAACACTTTGGTTACAGAAATGTTTAAGTCAAGATCCTTCATGATGTGATTAAACATTATAACATCTTTGTCCAGCTGTCTGAGCCCCTCTTCCACACGTTTCCGTATCATTTTATTGTGGTTATCACGTTGTTGTTTAGTTGCTTTGGGTTTACTTTTTTCAACTGCTTTCACTTGTATAAATACTGCTCCATGCTGTAAATGTAGAAGAAGAATATCGTGTTCACCTGTTTTCAGTGGAAAAATATCAGTTCCCGGAAAAGGTTTAGGTTTTATCTCACTCAAATAATTTTCAAATTCATAGTTAGATATTATAAACATTGGCTGCTCTTTACCATGCATGCATTTTAAATCCTCCAGTGAATTGCATACCTCTAAATCCATATGCTGTCCTTTATCGTTCTCCTCATTTCTCTCTTTAATGACACTGTATTCATGATCTGGCTTTCTTATTACTCTGTTCAACTTAATGGTCATGGGTGGAACGCGATATGTTTTTTTGTCACAATCTGGATAATATTCATCACAGTCTTCCACAGCTTGTTCTCTAAATGACACATATTTATCTCCTGGCATTCGTATTTTCATATCTGAGACATCTTTAGCAGAACCTTGCGATGGTTCTTCAGTTTTTCTTTCAAATGTCTTCTGAACGTCTAGGGACGTTTTAGACTCATGACGTTTATCATGTGGACGAGTTTGCTGAATACTGTTCATAGTCTAACGTTGATCGCTTGTATGACTTCTCTTAATCATGTTCATAGTCTGGAGTTGATGATTTGACTGATCCATGTTTATGGTCCGGAGTTGATGACTTGCCTAATACATGTTCATGGTCCGGAGTTGATAACTTGGTTGGTGTTGGTGACTTGGCTTATCCAAGTTTATAGCCTGAAATTGATGATTTGGCTGATTCTGTTCAGATTCTGGTGGTGACGACTTGGACGATTCATGTTTAGTTTTGACTACTTGGGGAAGCCATGTTCATAGGTCGGAGCTCATCGTGTAGACGACTTGATGGATGCATGTTTATAGTCAGGATCTGATTATTTAGATGATTTTCGGAACCATTTCCATGACAGTCACAGAGGGACACCTGTAAGTTTAAAGTATATCAAATTAAAATGCACGTATGAGCGCATCCTCATAAATATACTCAGAGAGTTAAATGTACAGTCTGGAGTTGATGACTTGGCTGACCCATGTTCATAGTCTGTAGTTGATCCCTTGTATGACTTATCTTAATCATGTTCATAGTCGGGAGTTGATGGCGTGGTAGACTCATGTTTATAGTCGGAAGTTGATGACTTGGACAACTTTGCTGAAACCTTTTTATAGTTTGGAGTTGATCAGATGTTCATAGTCTGGAGTTGATCCTGTGGACGAGTTGGCTGATTCTTTTTCAGTCTGGAGTTGATGATTTGGCTGATTCATGTTCATATTCTGGTGTTGACGACTTGGCTGAGCCATGTTCATAGGTAGGACCTGATCCTGTAGATGACTTGGTGGATTTATGTTTATAGTCAGGATCGGATTATTTTGAAGATTTGTGGAACCATTTCCATGACAGTCACAGAGGGACACCTGCAAGTTTAAAGTAGATCACATTAAAATGGACATGTGTGCGCATCCTTATAAATATACATACACACACAGAGAGTTAAAGGTACAATTTGTTTTGCTTAACAACACAACTAGAGCGCATTGGTTTATTAATCATCTGCCAATGGATGTCAAACATTTGTAATTCTGACATAGTATTTGAGAGAAAACCCAATACATTTTCCTGTATTAGTAAGGCGTCTTCTATATGCACCATCCCACAGACAGGATAGACCTCAGCGTGTGGTGTTTACCATTGTGGTACAGCGATGCCTACATTGTCACGGGTTTCCTTGAAAATCAAGGTCGCCAGCGGGGTCTTACTGGTCCTTCTCAAATTAAACTAGCCCTCCAGGTATCACATGGAAATTTAACTGCACAGCCAAAATCAAAACTAGAATGCTCTTTGTTGAGTAATGACTATGTGCTCACCGTGTATAGTATGTTTGCTTTAAAAGGAAAACGATGAATTGGCATGCTACTTCATAATGAATAAAGTTAAAATTCATATAAAAACATGTTCTTAAATTTTAAACCCATACCTACTCAAATAACATTAAAAAGAAAAGAAATCCAGTGTAAATAAAACTATTTCTTTACAAATTACCATTCAGTTATACAGATCAAAACTCATTTTTAATACAGGGGTGAAGACAAAATGCTAGAATACTGTTAGACTAAGAACAGCCAAGGTATGCAGCTTGCCTTGTATTGTCGCTGAAAAAAAAACAGTACAGAGAGAATAAAGGTAGAAATGCGCATGCTGTAGTATATAAACCAGTCTGGGGTGGCAGTCCTCTGTGTTGTGATGCAAGAGTGTGTAAAATTTCCAGTAAAGAATTTGCTAGGGAGTGGTTGTCCTGCTATAGATGAAGCAGGCACACGTATGCGTTTAATTTGGATATTGTAAATGCTACCGTAGTAGGCTACTAATAAAATAAATATCAAAAGAAAAATCAGTCTGTGGAAAACCAACAACAACATTTTACCAAAATAAACAATGTACTTAGTTATCATATTACAAGGCATACAAAGCATACTTATTATCTATTACAGTAATATTTGGACGATTATGTCGTCGTGTAAGTCTTGGTGTCACTTTACATCTGATCTGTTCGTATTTCATGCAAATCGCATAAACTTAAAATAATACCGAAATCATCAATCAATTAACAGACCTTTGCAATAAGCCCTGTAGTAATCGACAATTTCATTGTTGTTTTTATATGCGCACATGTGCTCACGTTAGTGTGACTTAAAACTACACGATATATTTAGATTTTGCCACAGAATATTGTAAGCTAATTAAATACGATTCATTTTTATCATAGCATTGCATACCAATTGTCAAATAGTAGCTCTACTAGATAATTATGACATGTCCAGTCCATTCCAATAAGCCGACGTCTTCCAGACGTTACACATATATGCAGAGTCTTCAAGACGTTTTGAGCCCAAAGTCAGAGAAGCTCGAGTCTGGCGTTGTCAACATATAGAGAATGTTCTTTCTACTGCTGCGATATTTGTTGTTCGCGCCAGCACATACGCAGTGTGTTTCATTATATTCGATTCAGATTTAGTGTCTTTCTTTTTCAACTTGTAGAATACTCGCCAGACCTTAAAATCGATGGTCGCCCAGCGGACTACCTTTGTAAAATTATTAGTCGCCCTTACCCATTCATTGTCACCACGGGCGACTGGGCGACTGCTAATTTACAACCCTGAATACGACATATAGTCATTGTGTCGTAAATTGGGACACCCAAGAAGAAGGGAGGAAGGAAATGTTTTATTTAACGACGCGCTCAACACATTTTATTTCTGGTTATATGGCGTCAGACATATAATTAAGAACCACATAGTTATTGAGAGGAAACCCGCTATCGCCACTCGATGGGCTACTCTTTTTGCTTAGCAGCAAGAAATCTTTTATATACACATCACACAGACTGGATAGTACATACCACGGCCTCAAGAAGAATAAGAAGCACGCTATATAACGGTAAATTAAATGAGTTGTGTGCGTCGTTAAACAAAGCAATCCTTTTATCAAGAAGAAGAAGATGACGAAGAAGAAAAATACGAATATTTAGTTTAAAATAAAGTTCACCTACATATTAATATTGCGTAACCTTTCCTTCTCTTATTTTCCGTCGAATGTAAATGAATGAAACATAGAAGTCACAATGTGAATTGTAGGTTGTTATTTCTAACTCCAATATGTAGCAATGAGTTATGAATGTAAATGACTGAAACACAGAAGTCACAATGTGAATTGTAGGTTGTTATTTCTAACTACAATATGTAACAATAAGCTATGAATGTAAATGACTGAAACACAGAAGTCACAATGTGAATTGTAGGTTGTTATTTCTAACTCCAATATGTAACAATCAGATATGAATGTAAATGACTGAAACACAGAAGTCACAATGTGAATTGTAGGTTGTTATTTCTAACTCCAATATGTAACAATCAGTTATGATCACGAAACAAAACTCTTGTGTTTACCAGAGATCTCTAATGTCTGTGACCAGAACCTGTTCTCCTGGAGTCTGTCATCCATGGGTAAATTATCCTTATTTAGAGCCACACTAGCAGTAGTATATGCAGAGGTGCAGAGGCGCACGCTCCCCAAATGCGAGTAAATATTCTGACGGACGAATTAATCCAACTACCAGTCCGATGGGTGATCTATTTGTTTTTTTTCTGACTAACCGTAATTACACACACACACACGCATATATATATATACTGACACACAATGAAAACGCAAAACATATATTTTTCATTAGTTTGTTGTGATTAATGAAAAATAGATTTATTGGACTTAAAATAACAATTTATGAGAGGAAGCCATTGATTGGTACTTTTCTCTGGATTTAAATCCTGATTATGTTCTCGTTACACATGCAATAGTAGAAACACACAAAATGGTGTGAAATGCAATGCACGTGAAATGCCAGTATGTGGACACATAAAAGTCACGTAACGGTGTCATATTCCTCGTCACATTAAGAATGCCACGACTCAGAGAAGAACAAAGGGAGCGAGCGTTGGGCATGGGCATATTAATATTGCGTAGCCTTTTCTTCTCTTATTTTCTATTGAATGTAAATGAATGAAACACAGAAGTCACAATGTCAGTTGTAGGTTGTTATATAACTCCAACATGTAACAATAAGTTATGACCACGAAACAAAAATATATTAATAATGGCACTTGCATCTTCCTGTAAAGTTTGTGTTTACCAGAGATCTCCAG
>NC_054711.1:19839753-19889684 GCF_016097555.1 Gigantopelta aegis
ACAAGACTCCTGCACTTACAGCTACTAACTCTTGTACACTGGATTACAATGATCAGACGATTCATCTGGTAGAACAAACGAAACAAAAAAAAACCTGTCTATTTTTAGTAAACCAAATGTGATTTGAAAGACGATCTGTCAAGACACCCAATAGCCGATGTATTTTTCGTGCGGGGGTGTCGTTAAACATTCATTCATCCATTCGATCTGTCAAGTTAGGAGTAGTGCTACCTCAAACTATTAACTATAAACAACATACGTCGCCGACACAGTAATACCACAGCCATCAATAACATAATAGAGAACTTTTACCTTCAAATAAAACATCATACATTATTTTTCTTCTGACCTGCGTCAGTGTAATAGTTCTGACGCGAACGGACTTCCAACTGCTAGGTACTGGGTTCGCATCCCAGTTCCTATTCAGTGTGAGTTTTAAGGACTGGGTACGGACGTGTAAGGCCACTACACTGACTAACAACTACTATAATCAATTTGCGTCCGACGGGAACCCATGACTTGGTATGCAACTTGGCAATTAACAAAGTTTAAACAGTATTATGTTTTAAACTCACACCAACTCAAATAACATATTTTTGAAAAATAAATTAATGTAAATTAAAAAAAAAACCCGTTACTCTACAAATTGCCATCAAATGGAATACGTTTAATTTTCTATTTTGATCCAGGTACGAAGGCAACTGATGGAACAGCGAAGGTAAGCACGCATAAATCTACCACTCGTCGATTGCATCAGTGACAATGCAACTGTTGGAACAGCGAAGGTAAGCACGCATAGATCTACCACTCGTCGATTGCATCAGTGACAATACAACTGTTGGAACAGCGAAGGTAAGCACGCATAGATCTACCACCAGTCGATTGCATCAGTGACAATACAATTGAGGCTGCATACCTTGGTTCTTCTAGCATTATGGAGTTACATGCCAATTCATCGGTTCTCTTCTGACACAGACTGTAGCAATCACCAACCCATGTCCTGTAAGGGAAGCCCAGATATCCGAGGTGTGTGTGCCTAGGAACGCGTGCTAGAACCTTATTGAGGGGAAAATAAACACATGCACATTGAAACAAGCCGTATAGTATAGTTCCTCACCGGGACATCGAATGGTTTACCCACTCAGTGGATGTCAGCGCGCGGTAAATTGTTAATTGATATATATTTTATTTCCCCTTCGATTACAGATGTGCTTGAACTAAATTGATTGATAGTATAGTTTCTAAATATGTACTGCAATTTATAATCAGTCATTTTGATTTAATACAGTAATTAACACCACCAATGTTTTCTACTTTTGTTAAAACATAGTTTGTTTTGTTTAACGAAACCACCAGAGCACAATGATTATTGTATATCAAACGCTTGGTAATTATGGCTCGTAGTCATCAGAGGAAATCAGCTAATTGTGTTTCCATTATCAGCAAAGGGTATTTTATATGCACTTTCCCACAGACAGGAAAACACATACCACAGATTTTGTTGTGGTGCACTGGTTGAAAAGAAAAAAGCTAATCAGTTCAATGGATCCACCGAAGTGGTTTCATCCTGCGACGGAAGCACCTCGGGCAAGCACTCAACCGACTGAGCTAAATCCCGCCCATTTTATTTAAAGATACAGTTTCCCCTTATGCACACAATGATAGTGTGCAATATCAATTATAAATACCAACTAAACACATGCCAATAAAAGACCGAGGCAAGCCCAAACTAATATACACCATTTATTATTACTATTTTACACAGGTGAATATTTTTGTTTGCAAATGTGGATTTTAAAATCCACGAATGGCGTATACTGGCAGCAGGACATTTTCCTCTTTGAGAAGGCCAGGGAAGACCTTGCCGGGAGAAACATTCATTCTGGCTAACCATCCGACCCAAGGAGAACCAAAAAAAAAAAAAAAAAAAAAAAAAAAAAAAAAAAAAAAAAAAAAAACAGATAAACATAGGTCTAATACTATATAGTCTTGAGAGTTATGTATATTTGCATAATTATTTTTTTATTTTTTTATTTTTGCTCAAGTCAATACAATGCATTTCTTTTTATTCTTAAGACTATCCAGCAATAGAAATTCATTGGTAAAATTTGTTTTCGGTCATTTGATCATGGCAACCATCTTGAAAATCATAATTTTAGGGTATTTTACATATCTTTTTACTCCCAGTTAACACAGAAACACATTTTCGTGTCTATTTATATTTTTGAGGTCAATGAACTCGCTAATAACATTGTGGTTAGGCATTTGGACATGACCACCATCATTAAATTCAAAATGGCCGTCATTTAAAAAAAATATCTTTATGTATATCTTTCCTCTCAACTGACCGACAACAGCAATTTAGGTATCTGTTTACATTTATGAGCTCAGTGAATGAATTTGTACAAAACGAAAATAGCTGTCTGACCTAGGCAGCCATCTTGAAATTCAAAGTGACCACCATTTTAATATATTGTTCCATATATCACAACTCCCAGTTAACATAGAAAACAATATTATTATTTTTTTGTCTATGTGTATTTCTACAATCATGAATTTATTGTTGATATTAATATAGTCATCCCAGTCATGATAACTATCTTGAAGTTCAAAATGGCCACCATTTTAATTCATTGTTTGGTAATCTTAACTCCCTGTTGACGTAGAAGCACAATTATATCTGTCTATGTACATTTCTAGGATCAACAAATTAAAATTGGTAACGTTTTTATAACCATCCTCCTGTTATTTCAACCACCTGCAAATTCAAAATGGCAGCCACATAGACATCTAAATGACCACCAAATTAGTCATTTGGCAAATAATTTTCCTCCCAGTCCACATACATTTTATATCAAATAATTAAAATATTGCATTAGTAATGACTTTCATATTTAACATTTTATAGTAATGAAATAGAGGAACATACCAGGTGTAAACTGTAATTCACAATTAGCCAATTGCTATTTTTCTTATACAAAGTAGCTACAACATTTTGTATCTGGTTAATAAACTGTTGTTTAAATGAAACACTTCTCAATAATTTCAAATGCCCTACTTATCTGAAAATTGGCTCAAAGTAAGTTCCTTCCAATGTGTCCCCTGATTGGGTATCTACTTTGTCTGCAATGACATGCGTATTGCAGCAGTCCTCGCCAGTAATACTTGTCGAGTGTTGTACATTGCAGGGTGTATTTATCTTGCAGGTTCATCTACCTGAACACTTACTGATACCACAGTTGCATCTGATCAGTTCTATCACAGCCTCTGGTGCAGCTTCTACCTCCAATATGGTCTGGAATCTCTGGATGTAGCATGTAATCTTGAACTCTTGGGGATGTGCTCTTTGGGTATTCTGTGTTCACATCCCAGAGATATGTGGTAGTGTTTCCACACTTTGGTTTTATGATGGCTTCTTAAACGTCTTTCCTTTCAGGATTGATAGCTGAATCAATTGTATAAAATGACCCTTGCAGTAAAATATTGACATTTGTACTGACCTCTTTGTACGGTTCATCACCAATTCCCAACTGGCTAAGAACTTCAGATATAGCTGGTGGATCTTTCCCGAATACATCCAATAATATAGTTTGCCAAAACGATCAATTTGTCATTTTGTGTCACATCCAGTTACTGCATTGAAAGCCTTCTAATGCCGAGGTTCTCTCTGAACTCAGTTCATCACAAATTAGTTCCATGTTGATCTGGTTGTGATTTTCGCCACTAGAGCACATTGATTAATCAATCATCGGCTATTGGATGTCCATGCAGAGAGGTCAGTGAAAATTTGAAGATTTTTCTGCATGGAACCAAGTACAAGGGTAATTTCTACAATTTCAAGAACCCACCACCAAACCAAAAGCGTGGAAACACTGCCACACATCTCTGAGAAAATGAAACAGAATACCCAAAACACCACATCCCCAAGCAAATAGCTAAGCAGATTTGGTTGGGGTCAAGGCGTTTGCTATATTTGGATCTGTGCTGTTGGAGGCGCAAGCTGCACCAGAGGCTGTGATAGAACTGATCAGATACAACTGTGTTGTCTGTTTGTGTTCAAGTAGATGCACCTTTATTGTAAGCGACACAATATTCAACGAGCAGAGCGCTGCCTGCGTGAAGGTGACGAGTATTGCTGCAGTATGCATTCTATTACAAACAAGGCAGATGCCTAATATGTTATTATGAATTATAATGCACGATAGGGATGTTCCTTATGGCTGCCATTTTAAAGTTAAAATGTCTGCCATGACTGGATGGCTATAAATCTAATGAAATAGATTCATTGACTACTGAAATGTACAGAGACAACACAACTTTTCTTCTACATTAACTGGACGTTTATATAAAAGAAACATAATAATATTATATTAAAATGGTGGCATTTTGAATTTCTAGATAGTTGCCATGATTGAATGACTATCAAAATTAAACCAACCATTTCACGAACTACAGAAATGTACCTAGATAAAAATAATTATGCTTCTACATTAACCGGGAGTTGAGATATATGGAAAATGTATTAATAATGGTGGCCATTTTGGATTTCCAGCTGGTTGCCACGATGTAATTACTATATAAATGAATCCAACCAATTCATGAACTACGTAAATGTACATGCACAAAACAAAAGTGCGTCCACGTTAACCGGAAGTTGAGATATTTGACAAATCTATTAAAATGGTAGCCATTTTGAATTTCAAGATGGCTGCCAAGATCAGACAACAGTTTTCGTTTTTACAAAATAATCAAGTTTCGTAGTCTAAACAAAAAGAAAACAAAGACAGATATGTTTTATTTAACGATACACTCAACACATTTTATTTATGGTTATATGGCGTCAGACATATGGTCAAGGACCACACATATATTGAGAGAGGAAACCCGCTGTCGCCACTTCATGGGCTACTCTTTTCGATTAGCAGCAACGGATCTTTTGTATGCACCATCCCACAGACAGGGTAGTACATACCACGGCCTTTGATAAACCAGTTGTGGTGCACTGGCTGGAACGAGAAATAGACCAATGGACCCACCGACGGGGATCGATTCCACGCCGACCGCGCATCGAGCGAGCGTCTTACCACTGGGCTACGTCCCGCCCCTCATAGTCGAAACATGTCACACGGATATTATAGTTATGATTTAAGTCTATGAAAGGAATAACGTGTCCCATTTCTGAGAGAATATCTGGAATATGTAGAGTACTTTTATTATACCAATAGTGTTTTGAAAGTAAGAAGTATGCCATAACTGCTCCTCGATTATTTGCACATAAGTCTCATTTTTAAAAATATGTTGTCCTAATTCCAGATATGTAATAGTTATACAGACACTTTTCGAGGTGCATCGGTGAATATCCCTACAGTTTTGGTCGTGGGGTCTCCGAGGCGAAGTCAAGTAGATATCTCACGACCAAAACTGTTGGGATATTCACCGATACACCGAATACATGTGGGTATAACTGACTTATTCCCCACTTAAGGTCGAGTAAATTATTATATTAGTTCTATGGCTAATAAAATCAATAACTAGAAAGTAGTAAATAACGAAACGAAAATAGCGTGGACCAGACGTCGTGAGCCTCACATTTTGTTCTGGTGCAGTGAAAAACGTCTATTTCTGTTGTTCGTGTCGCACGTGCAAATGCAGTTTGGTGTAGTTTTATCAGTGTGTTTGTGTTTGTGTGTGTGTGTGTGTGTGTTAGGGCTGTACTTGTATCAGAATATATTAACACTCATGGACGTAGTTTACATTTCTCGGGGTGGGAATAGTATGGAGAACTAGGTACTAAAATTTCGAGAACATTTTTATATTTAGATCGTCTAAAAGAAACCGTTTATGATATGTAGAATTAGAAATAATATTTAAATATATTTTTTTTAAGTTTGGGGAATTTACTGGACATCCCTAACACACTAACTACAGCTCCGGACATTGCATGATTTTAACAGACGTATCGTGCTGCAAATATCTCGAGGGAACTATTGTGTGTTGGTTCTTTCTGTTGGTTGAAGTATTACGAAAACATAAATTTAACTTTGATATATGCAAATGATGTCAGCCAGCAAACTAGTTTTTGTAGATGGCTTGTTCTATTGGTTGAAATATTAGGGAAACATAGTTTGAACTTTGTTATATGCAAATGATAAGTGTACCCAAGCAAAACCATTTTTGTCTTATTTTGTAACAGCGAATTGTAAAAGACGGTCGTGGGCGTAAACATAAGCCAGCGAGATAAAAAGAACTTTGAACGCCAGAATGGAGATTTTTGTTTTGTTTAGTTAAATAGACTTCATTTTCTGTCCATTTTAATTTGGACAATCAAGAAGATTTTAAATTCTAACTGCAGGACGAAGACTGGTTTTGGAGACAGTTACGCTACTGGTTCCCGCAAACACGTCTAAGAACACGTGGCATTGTATAATACAGGCTATGACAGCTGGACGTGTACCACAAGGGTGGCAGACCATCGGTCTACAGGCTGGTAGGTACTGGGTTCGGATCCCAGTCGAGGCATGGTATTGTTAATCCAGATACCGACTCCAAACCCTGAGTGAGTGCTCCGCAAGGCTCAATGGGTAGGTGTAAACCACTTGCATCGACCAGTGATCCATAACTGGTTCAACAAAGGCCATGGTTTGTGATATCCTGTCTGTGGGAAACGCAAATAAAAGATCCCTTGCTGCTAATCGGAAGAGTAGCCCATGTAGTGGCGACAGCGGGTTTCCTCTCAAAAATCTGTGTGGTACTTAACCATATGTCTGACGCCATATAACCGTATATAAAATGTGTTGAGTGCGTCGTTAAATAAAATATTTCTTTCTTTGTACCACAAGGGGAAATTTCGCCTACATTCCCCCAATATGGATACCTAAGGATTAAAACGAACATAGATGGACAGTGTTAGTAACGGTCGCACAGTCATGCACTTCTCCAAATGTGAACACGTGCTCATCAACTATAAGAGAAACAACGGAAATACCTTCCAGACTTCAGGTGTAGTTAAATGAAAAGTGTAGGTTATCTGTGAATACACCTACACTTTTAACAACAAAAACCAACAAAAAACCCAATGACAACGAGACCGGAAGTGGGGTATAACAACAAATATCCACATGCCAACAGATTAATGAACAAACTTTGTGTTTCATAATAACATATTACAAAAACGCGATCTACAATAATCCCATTATTATTCATTCAAATAAATTATGTTCTTGTCTGTGAATAAAAGAATAATAAAAGCTAATAATGAAAATCATATAATAATGCATATACGTGCACGGAAAGAAACTGATTTATCATATTGAAATAACTGTCCATAAATGTCTTGGACAACGAGACGGCCAGTAACTCTATTGGAGAGAAACACATAGAGATACCAATGGATACTTCTATCCATCATTGCAGCTTGAACCAGTCTAGACAGAAACACATTGTTTGTAATATATCTTGGGATGTTAATCGGTAGATGTTACTACAATTATGATAACTTACTTTTGGTGCTGGTGACACTTTGCAAAATGTTCTATGTAAAATGTTGTTACATATTAAAGATGGTGAAAAACGATTTTAAAAAAACAACAAAAAGCAAACAAACAAAAAACAACAAAACAAAACAAAACGGCCAGTAGTACTGTCATTAAAGACGTAGCCTTGTAGTGTATCCCGCGTCAAATTGTCAGGACGTTGTAGACACGGCCACTTTTAGGTGGTTTTTGGGAACGTACTCTTTTCTTCTTCCCCTTCAGCCAAGTTGAATTTACTGATTCCGTTTTCTGTAAAACACAACAGTGTTCCACGTCGGTGAATGCTACTAAAGTAACTACCAAATTATTTCCACTTAGCTGTTGGTTTATTCTCAATCTGGATTTCTCCATTTCTGTAAGTGACGTAAATGTGCATCACGTTCCCATCATAGTCCATCAGATATACATCTGATAGGTGAACAGATTCCCTTAGTGTATGTAAGATACAAGGCAACTTTGTATCCAGCTTGGTGATAGCGCAGGTTGTAGTGTTAAAACACTGGATGTTGTAGGTTGCTTGTCCTCCCATAACGATGATGTTCTCATCAACTGTAACAGGAAAAGCAAGCACTCTGTTCAATCCAAAATCACCAACCACCTGCCACTGCTCCTCACTCTCGCTCTTCACTTGTATTGTACTGGTATCCCAACCGCTCATTACATACACTTTGGAACAATCTGTGACTGTACAGTGACCATAGTGTTCATGGTTGAGATCTGGACCTACGTTCTACACTTTTCTAATGGTGTCATACACTAGCGTGCATTTACCTTGTTTATAACCATCAGTGATGTAGATGTTGTTATCCAAACTGGCTGCTGAATAACCTGATCCAGGATCCCACATTTTCAAAAATACACTGGACGTCCTTCTGCTCCGGATTATGTTCAATCCAGTTCATGGCGACTTTCAGAATATCATCTTCATTACAGGTTAAGTCATCTTTGGAAATTATTTCCAAAAGTTCTGCCTTTGACAGAAGAATAACATTTTCGTTTTAACAAAATCGGTTATCAGTAAAACAGGAAAGTAATCATTTGGACAAATCAATGAAATTGTAGTGTCAGGGTTCTCCACCAATTTAGACAACTTTGAGGAGTTAGGTTAATATGTTGATTCAAGTAGATGTTAAAGAGATTTTTGATAGGATCAAGCTGCATCATCTCGGCAGCGTCTGAAATATGCATGCAGTTGGCCTTGTTTATAAGATTAATTTTGTAGAAATACATCTTGCGAATGTCCTGATATTCTGACAGAGACACAGAGGCAAATTTCAGGACTCTAGTCCGGCTCTCTGCCATGTCTGATGTAAGCATCGCCCGGAAGTACGGCGAAAGTTCTGCCAGAACGAGCCAACTTCCGGTTGTTTTCCCATCCCTACAAAGCACCTGCATGTCACTGAATGAACCGTTGATCATCTCCTGATGAATGTTCCACAGAAGATGCGTTTGAACATCCTCCATTGTAAACAACTACTGAAATGAACTGAAATTAAATTAAAACCAAAAAACATTTCCATTAGCAAAAAGAAAAAAGAAAAAAATGCAATTTTGCACAAAGCCAGGGTCTGTAATTTTCTAAAATTGAAAAGTAAAACACTTTTAAGTTGGTATTTATCAAGCAGCTTAAGTTATGAAGTTTGTTTTGTTTAACGAAACCACCAGAGAACATTGATTAAGTAATCATGGGTTATTGGATGTTAAACGTTTGCTATTTCTGACTGGTAGTAACCAGAGGAAACCCACCACACTTTTCCTAATACATCAAGGATATTTTATATGCACTTGTTCACAGACAAAACAGCACACACCACGGCCTATCACCAGTTGTTTTGCTCTGGTTGGAACGGCAATAACACAGTCAGTCAGGGTGGTTTGATCCTGCCATGCATGCACCTCAAGCGAGCACTCAACTGACTGAGCTAAATCTCGCCATTAAACTTAATTAAGTTAGGGAGAAAAACGTAACTCTGTTGTCGTTAAGGCAGTCTTTTCTATTGATAGACATCAGGTGGAACTCTTTATTTAAACGAAGAATCTTGATAACATCAAGGTCCAAACATGGGGAGTGGATGGAGGAGAGAAATATGTGTGGGTTTTTTTTTTTACCTCTACTCCATATAAATGAAGATTAAACTATGCATTGTGACCCCCACACGAGACTGTGCCCCCTCCACTAGAGTTTGTTATGATTTATTCCTGCTTTTAAAATAAGAACATCCTATAACGGGTTTGCTCTCTTTCTTCCTCGGACAAATGTTAAAATAACCAAAATGACCATAGTATAAAATACATCAAATGGGGTCTGGGCTATGGTGAGTGATCTTTATAGCGCGGTCGTGTCATGATCACTCAGAAATATATTGAAAACCGATGATTTTTTTTCTTTCTTAAATGGAGCAGGGTTTCTACCTCTGATCCCCCACCCTGCACCCGCGCCTGAAAATGTGTTAATGAGACGTTAAATAAACATTCCTTTTCTTTGGTGTTGTATATATGTATGTATCACCAAACAATTCAGTATAAACATGTCCACAATACGGGAAATATTTCAAGCCTATAGGAACCTGGGTAGGTTTGCGTGAGACACAAATAAACGTGTTTGTGTGTGTGTGTGTGGGGGGGGGGGGGGGGGGTTGGTCATACTCCAAATAAATGGATATTAAAATATGCCTTGTGCCCACAATAGAGACTATTCCCCTTGCACTAGAGGTTGTGCTCCCCCCTCCCAACACGCACACCACATATCGTTTATATATTACCCTCACAGCTGAAGCCCGATTTCAGCTGTTCAAATATAAGACTCCAGACACAACAACCCAGACACAACGACCCGCCGTCTTTGTTATTACTTTTCCCGACCGAGACATGAACACATGAAAGACATGAAATCTAATTCTAGTATTATATTGACAAATAATGTACTCTGAATTGGTGCAAATCATTTATTTACCTCCGCGATCATCAGACAGGTAACAGGACAAAATTGCTGACACAGACGGGTGACACACTTGTTTGATATCTGGATCACGCGACATCGTCAAGCATCTAGTCTATCTATATACGGATCACTTTAGGGAGGTATTTAGGGCTGTACAAAACATAACAAAGCAGGCGAATCGAGTGGTGTGCGTCTTTCTTCAAGTTTCTGGGTGGACAATTCAGGTGCGGATCTACGGGTTTTTTGAAAGGTGGCGATGTGTGAGGGCAGACAGAGGGAGTGTTGTTTGAACATCATTTTGTTTGTTTATTTTATTTTATATTATTATTATTATTTTTATTATTTTATTATTGTAATGAAAAGGGAATAAAGGACCTATTCAATGGAATGAAGGGTAACAGTTTCAAGTTCCTTCTTCGTGTTATTAAAGGCTGCAAGAGCTCATGAATCCAGTGGAAAGATTTTAGCATTAATCAGTGGTTGAATCTTGTTTGAGAAATCTGGGATCCATTTCTTATAATATAAAAACATGTCAATTGCTCTACGGAGAGGGGGGGGGGGGGGTGGGGGGGGGGGGGGTGGGGGGGGGGGGGGGGGGTCGGTGGAAGGGGGCGGGGGGGGGGTGGGGGGGGGGGGGGGGGGGGGGGGGGGGGGGGGGGGGGGGGGGGGGGGGGGGGGGGGGGGGGGGGGGGGGGGGGGGGGGGGGGGGATTCTTCGGTGGTGGAAATTCCTGAAGATGACAAAATCTCTCTGGGTCAGGCTTGACTGTTCCATCTTCAATCAAATATCCAAGTATCTTCAATCAAGTATCGTGATAACTCTGGTAGATATTATCGACTTTAAATCATTAAGACTCAATTTCCTACGTTGAACCATATCAAGGAAAGTCTTAAGATTGATGTCATGTTCACTCTGATTACGACCGGCAATCGTAATATCATCAAGATAGGGAAACGTATCTTTCAGACCTTCCTCAGCATCGAGTTTGTCCATTTGCCTTTGGAATACGGGAACACCATTTGTCACGCCAAATGGAATGCGACAGAATTGATACAACTTTCCCTTTGTTTCAAAGCCTGTGCACTTCTTATCTGATGCTTTTATTGGGATTTGGTGATACACGCTCTTCAAATCAAATCTTGAGAATACTCTGTAGTTAGCGAGTCTGTTGATCATCTCCTCAATACGTGGTAAAGGATATGAATCAAGTTCAGTGTACATATTGATTGTTTGGGAGTAGTCTAGGCACAGTCTTTTCTTACCTTTCTCTGAATTCTTCACAATAACTACTTGTGCCCTCCACGGGGATGTTCTGGGTTCGATAATACCCCCTGATGTAAGACTATCCACTTCTGACTGAAAAAAAATCTCTGCCATCCTTATTGAAGTATCGCGATTTTGTTGCAGTAGGCTTGACATTTGGCAGAAGGTTATCAAACAATGATGGTTCAGCAACTGTTTCACCCGATAGTACACACGTTCAAGTTGAGTTTATGTTAAGCTCAGGTCCAGATCATCCCAGTTCAAAAGTAAAACGACTATGCTGCTTCTGAAAATGATAACCGATGATGATATCACGGCACAGATCCTACAGGACAGCAAGACGGGTACCTGTATATTGCTGACCATTGTGAATAGTGTCAGCAACGCAGTTCCCAGATGTTTTATTGTTCATAATGTTTTGTGCCATAGAGATATTCTGGTTTGACGCATAGACCTCCTCTCACTAATGAAACTGTCCGAACTAAACAAATCTATATATGCAGATAAGCTACATCCTTATATGTGTACATTTATCACAGCATGCGAGAGGCTAGATGGGTATGCATTCCTGGCACATATCGTCGGAGAGTAGCAGTCGTACTCGCGTGACTAGGATTACCTTTAGACTTGTAAACCTCTGCAAAGTGACCTTTCTTGCAACATTTATTACACAATGTTTCGTGGGCTGGACACATCTGTCTATTATGGACGGAACCACCACACAAATAACACTTTTATACGTGGCAGCAAGAGCGTGATGATCTGTTTCCTCTGATGTGCGCTGATCCTCATTATTAACGGAATTAGGTGGTGGAGTAGTAATTGTTGCAGCAGAGATCACACTTGATAAAGTATATACTTCAGAATTCTTTTGGGCTAAATCTAAGGATTTTGCTTGGTCAAAAGCTGTTTGCAAATCAATAGTTTTAGTTTCCAGTAGGCGCTGTCGTATTAATGGAGACAAAATACAGTAACGGGCTTCAGATTACAATCTTTGCTTATTTTTCGTAGTTCTTGTAAAAATTCGTCAGTGGACTCACCAGGTTGTTAGAACCGTGTCGCTAATAGATGTCGAGCAAACACCTCATTAGGTGCTTTAACGTACAGAGTATGCAATATATCAATGGAGGATTCATAATTGTCACAGTCTTCGATGTAATCGTAGACGTTAGGCGATACATAGTTAATCAGAGTTCGGAATTTGTCGGGCGCTTCTTCCCCACACTCCTCAATAAAGTTCGTGAAAGTTCTATGCCAGTGCTTCCATTCTGCTGCAACTGTTGTCGAACTGGGATCTAAGTTGAGCCGTGATGCTAAACACAGTTAGGTCTTACACATTGAAATTAATCGCAATGATATAAGTTTATGACAATTATGATTATAATTTTTGTTAACTTTTGGCGAAAAACAAGGAGGCGCGACCTTGTCGGAATCACCCCCCAACCGCCGACCCCCCCCCCCCCCCCCCCACACACACACTCCACCCGTCCGAGGATCCACGCCTGGATATGGTATCGGATGAAAAGGTTTATTTGATTTAACGACACCACTGGAACACTGCAGCGCTCGTCTCATGCTAAATCGATTTAGGATCAATTCCTGTCGGTGAACCCATTACCATAGTTCTCGTTCCAGCCAGTGCTCCACAACTGGTGTAACAGATAATACTGTTTGAGGGATGATGCGACCATATTTGTGTTCCTTAAGCATATGTCCGACGCTATATAATATGTCCGATGCAATATAAGCGTAAATAAATTGTTTTGAGTGCGTCGTTAAATAAAACATGTCCTTCCACTCGAACACAATAATTTATTAACCATCGGATATTGGATGTCAAACATTCAGTAATTCTGACACTTTGTTATCAGACGAACATTTTTACATTGTTCCATTAGCAGCAAATGATCTTTTATACGCACTTTCATACAGACAGGAAAGCACACAGCACGGTCTTTGACCAGTTGTGGTACAGTTGTGGAACGAGGAAAAAACAACAACAATCATTTGAATGGATCCACCGAGGTGGTTTGATCCTGCGACTCAACCTCCTAGTACTGGATGAATCGCAGTTATGTTTTTTGTAAAAGAAAAACACAAAAAAAAAATAACCACAACTATACTAAAAATGAGCAGGGTTAACTTGTATTAGTATAATATTACTATTAAATTTTTTTCAGATCTGTTTGAATCCACGCCTGAAATACAACCGACTTTTGAACAATTTAAACAAACCATGTTGTTGTTGTTGTTGTTGTTTGTTTGTTTGTTTGTTTGTTTGTTAGTTTATTGTTTAAACAATAATTTACTCAAATTCTGTGTGGAACTAGGTAGTCATAGACGCTACCCGTTATTTCTGAAATGAGCAGCTTCACCCAATTTGTTTTCTGATTCACTTTAAGAGTGAGAGGTGGTAGTATTTATATGTGTGGTGTTTATGTCGATTGATACGCTTCAGGTAGGGGTTTTAGCCACACATGTTACTATTGTTGCCAATGGGATTTGATTTGGTGGTATACACCCAATATGTCCAGGCGTGTTGAGTAACGTACAGATAACTACATTAAATGGAGTAGATTGCCCATATCACATGCTTTGTTTTGTTTAACGACTCAACTAGGGCACATTAATTTGTTCAACATTGGTTATTGTATGCCAGACATTTGGTAATTCTGACTCATAGTCTTAGGGAGGAAACCCGCTCTATTATCCCATTAGCAGCAAGGCATATTTTATTTTCACCATCCGACAGACAGGATATCACATACCACAATCTTTGGTATACCAGTCGTGATGCATTGACTGTAAGCGGACCTTTGAATAACAGTCAACAAAGTTTACAGGTATGCATCCGTAATTCCATACATTAAAAGCCAGTACTTATAAGTACACAGGTAATATTACGCTGCATGTCATATATCTTTGTTACATGTCAGGTCAGTCGTAAATATTTCCCTGTACCGTGTTTTATTTTAACCACGTCAGGGACAAGATACGTTCCAGGAGAATGCACCAACTGAAAGGTCGTTCTATAATGAAGGCTTGGAAACAGGGCGATCCGACACATAGATAATCTCTATGATGTTTGTCAACCACCACCCCCCCCCCCCCCCCCCCCCCCCCCCATCCGTCTCGTACGCTTATGCTTATGAAAAAGAGGATTCTGGGGCATGATTCTGAGAAAAATGTTTACTTCAGGTGTTTAAATACGACATTTCCAGCACCGAGCCACCAGCTCCCACCCCCCACCCCCCATGTCCTAAGCCCCTGTAAATGCCGCTAGTGTTCACCAAACCGGTAATGTAACAAAGTACAATAGTTGGTGCTGTATTGACTAATAGTGTAACAAATTTAAAATGTCATGTCACACTAACTTTGTCAATCATAGGCCGGGACGTAGCCCGGTGGAAAAGTGCTCGCCTGACACAAGTCGGTATAAGATCGATCACTGTGCTATTTCTCGTTCTAGCCAGTGCACCGCGACTGGCAGTGGTATGTACTTTCCTGTCTTGGGGATATAAAATATCCCTTGCTACTAATGCAAAAGTGAAGAGGGTTTCCTCTCTAAGACTATATGTCAAATTACCAAATGTTTCACATCCAGTAGCCGATGAATTATGAATCATTTTGCTCTAGTGGTGTATGTTATTAGTATCAATATCAGTAAGGGGAGGGCTGGAGGCGACTGAAGCTATTTTGCTATAATACAGGAGAATCGAGTGGTGAGCGTTTTACTTCCAGACCCAGGTGCTGATCTAGTACTAGATCAAGGGGGGAGACGTGGTAGGATTATTTAGGATAAAGCTGTTCTTGGTAAATTTATTCTCAAGTAAAGTACTGGAACGGGATATAGTTGAGTCGATAGAGCGCTTGACTGTGGTGCTTCCGCCACAGGATCGAACCTCCTCAGTGGACCCATTATGTGACTAGGTTTTTTTTTTTTTGTTGGTTGTTTTTTTTGGTGTTTTTTTTTTTTTTATCCGTGACGTCAGTGTCCCCACGCCTGGTATATCATGGACAGTGGTGTGTGCTGTCTAGTATGTGGGAAAGTCCATATAGAAGATACCTTGTTGCTAATGATGGAAATGTAGCAGGTTTTCTCGGAAGACTACGAGTCAAAATTAACCGTTCTACAACACAAAACAATGTTTAAGTAACTTGCTAGTGAATGTAAATTTACCAGGCTGAACTGGTGTGGGGCTGTGAAAACCGTCTCTCACGCACCTCCCCTTCAATCCGCTCCTGCTTTTCATACACCTTATAAAAAAAACCCCGTTAAGTTCTTACTTCGGTGTCCCACAACTGGTATATCAAAGACCGTGGAATGTGTTGCCCTGTCCGTGGGAAAGTGCATATAAGAGATCCCTTGTTGCTACGTTGTAGTGGGGTGGAGGGGGTGAACCGGAGGGTGGGGCCAGAATTTGAGAGGAGCTAAACAGATAAAACATTATAACATAGGCCAGGACATGACTGTATTTATCTATTTTACATTATTATTATTACTAGTTGGGTTTTTTTTATATATTGGCGAAAAACAAGGAAGGGCGAGCTTGTGGGAATAGCACCCCCCCCCCCCCCCCCCGAAGTCAAAATTAACAAACGTCTGATATCCAATAACCGATGACTAATTAGTGAATGTGCTCTAATGTTACCGTTAAACAACACAAAATAATGTTTAAGATACTTGCTAGTGAAAGTCAATTTACCAGGCTGAACTGAGGTGGGGCTATCATAATCGTTTCTTACGCATCTCCACTTCAACCCGCACCTTCTTTTCCATACAGCTTATGGAAAAATCCTCAGGTTCCTACTTCGGTGTTCCTCGACTGGTATATCGTCAACCGTGGTATGTGTTGTCCTGTCCGCGGGGAAGTGCATATAAGAGGTTCCTTCTTGCTAATAAAAACGTAGCTGGTATCTGGAGATTAGTAGTCAAAATTACCAACCATCGGACATCAAATAACTGATTATTCATTAATTGGTGTGCTCTAGTGGTGTCATTAAACAACTCACGACACCACTAGAGCACATTGATTTATTAATAATCGGCTATTGCATGTCAAACATTTGGTAATTTTAACACATAGTCTTAGAGAGGAAACTAGCTAGATGTTTGCTATCAGTAGTAAGGTATCTCTTACATGCATGACCCCACAGACAGGACAGCACATGTCACCGTCTTATATAGTCCAGTCGTGGTGCACTGACTAGAACCAGAAATAGCCCCATGGGCCTACCAACGATGTAGTGAACATACATTTAACAGGCTGAACTGGGATGGGCCTGTAATAAGCGTCTCTTATTCGACCCCCCACCCCACCTCCCCCTTGAATCCACACTTGATTTTCATCAACCTTATAAGAAAGAAAAAGTTCATTAGACCCAAACATATATGCGATCTAAAATAATTTCTGGGACTGTCCTCACGTGTCATTTGATAGACGTATTGTCCACTCCTAGGGACGGATCTAGGGTGGACTCTTCATATTTTTACAACTGTCATTGCAATTCTAAAGGTTTTTGACGACTTAGTTAATAAAGAAATATATTCGCCACATGTATCTTTAATTGTCATTAGACAACTCAAATCGTGATTAATGCGTTTCGGTTGTCTTGATAAATAAGACTCCTCAGCTTATACAAGACAATATTAATTACTTAACGAAAAGCTAGTATTTCGGGGTGTCTATATTGATAATGCACGTCTCGCTAACCTACACTCATGTATGCCATTGCTCCCAGATTATGTAGGTCAGGTCGTGATACTTTATAAATACATCTATTCAGAACTTGTTTTGGTTACTGTCAGGGTGACCGCACTAACAAGAGCAGCCCATTCGGAACCCATCAACTGTTTACGGTCGTCGAGTATCTCAAGCAGACTAGTTATATAAGTGCAGACGTAAAACCAAGGCCGCAACTAGCCTAAAGGAACATGGGGCATGGTGTGGGGTAGGGGTAGATACAGATCGGGACACAGTAATACGGGGTCTTCACGGATAGATTACTTGTAGTAAACAACTTATTCTTTCTAGAGTAAAAAAAAAGACTAAACATTTTGAAGCGTTGTATAAAACGAATATTTTATTAATCATATATACTAGCGAAACAAGTTCTTGTGCATAAAATGGATCAATAGACAATTGTATTTACTAGAAGTCTGGTGATGAAGTTTTCAAAATATGATTGTACAACCATTCCCTTCAATATTCCTGAGGTGGGGAATCCCATTATTAACGCTTATCAGGTGGAAAAGTTCGGGGAGGAGAAGCTGATTTGGACCCCCCGACCCCACAAGGAAAATACAACATAATTAAAACGTCCCCCCCCCCCCCCACCCCCGGAAAAAAACGACAACAAACAAACAAACAACGAAAAAAAAAAAAAAAAAAGGAAAAAAAAAAAAAGAACAAGCTCAGAATCCTTATTGTTCTTAAAATGGTAATTTTATATTGCTTATTGAGGCCAGAAAGTTCATACAATACATATAGACCCCACCCACCCCCACAATAATCATAATCCAATAATATTCACGCTTTATGTGCACAGCTTGGCTTATGCACATTTCAGGCCACGTGCTCCTGTTTGACGTCGTTTTCTTGCCATTTGATTCCTAGACAATTGTATGACTTTTCATCACTCAGAAAAACACTTTTAATGGTATCCGATTGTCATCCGATTGTCATCAAATAATTGCATTTATACTATTTACAAATATATTTTATTGATAAATCCAATAAGGGTGTTTGCTAATTTCACATTTGACGTCACAGTTTGAGTTTGGATTGCACCTGCGTAGTGACAAAGAAGGGCCCGCAATTCTAATGGATCCTCGACAAAGATGTTCTATGTATTTTTCAGCAATGATTCTTAATGTAACCACTGTTTACGCCGAATGGAAAGTACATGTTTTGTGTCCTTGGGTTATTTATTGTATCTATTTGTCCGTAGTAATGTATGACAAATGAATGTAAAAATTAAAATAGCAATCTTTGAGAATGCAGACTTACGAAGTAACTGGCTTTGATACAATACAAGACTTGACAAGTATTTTAATCTAAAATTGCTTTGACTTTAATCTGACGATATAATCCTAAGACGAACAGGCCACTGAGAACTGATAACATATTACATGCAAGCCATTTTATTTTCCCTATCCACTACAACCAAGCATATGCTGTCTTATATTGAATGTGGAAACGACAAATGGGTTATATTATTGTTCTTGCAGTTGTCTGATTTAAAACACCTTGCTATTCAAACTTGATTTTTTTTGTTTTGTGTCATCAGACTGTATACAATTATGTATACTAAAAGGCAAGTTGCCATTAAATAAACCTTGAGAAAACAAATATGCACCATGTAAAGTACAAGTCACAAGTATAATTATATATGAAATATATATCTAAATATGTAAAATTAAACATCAGGGTTTTATCTGGAAAAAAAAAAAAAAAAAAAAAAAAAAAAAATCTTAGTAATATTTTCATTACGCTTCTGGAACATTTAAATATGCTTCTTGTGAGATTAGGTTTTCTTTTTCTTTCTTTCTTTCTTTCTTGTCTTTTGTTTTGTTTTGTGTGTTGTTGTTGTTTTGTTTTTTTTTGTTTTTTTTTGTTTCTTTTTTTTGTATTTGTTTTTTGCTTTTTGTAGTTAATCTTATTGTGAAATTTATTTGCCACACGCAGTTCATATTATGCTAGTGCCGTGATAAAACCCCGATGCTTCATAATTATTTTAAAGTTCAAATAGTACAATTGATCAGTAAAATTCATATAATAAGTGTAACGCAAAAGTGAAAATAACTGCTACTATAATAAAATGTTCATTAAAACAGCACACACCCAAAAGCAAACATCAACATTGTTTTGAAACCAAAACAGTTTGTGTGTTATACTATTATATCTATATATATCTATATATATATCTATATCGATATATATATATATATATATATATATATATATATATATATATATATATATATATATATATATATATTTATTTATAGGTTTTAATTCTAGTTGTCAATGTGACAACCTGATGATTTATGTTATAAGTGGACATGCTGTGCATAAACTATTAGTGACTGTATGTTAAACGTGTTTCTGCTCGTTCTAATATGGTCCTAGGTAAAATTTCATTTTATTTCCTAAAATATATTTTTTTTGGTACGTACAACATTATTTGACGACGCTTCTTACAAATATTAAGACGACCAGAAACACATTAAATACACAGACACTGATATTCGAAACAAGAAAATATATTTAATATGTAACTTTAATCATAAACATATTTTATTAGTCGGAAACACCTTACAATGCAGAACACTCAGGAATGTCCCTTTAATAAAAAAAAAATATACAGAACCTTGTGAAAATAGTTTCATGGATATATCGTTCTTATATGGAATGAAGATAAAATATTTGATTCGTATTACTCAAAATGATGTATACTGTGGTGTATATCGTTTCTGTTTACATGTCATTGTATGTAATATCATATCGTATTTCTTAAAAAAACCCAAATGTAGTGAAAACTATATACAAAGTTGGCATTATAATAACACAAACAACTCAAACATTGTTTCCAGGAACCCGCCGATCAACATTAGATTGGGTAGATCGACATTTAGTATACAGCATTGCATTATAAACCACTGTTGATAAGCTACAGAATACAAACTATATTAATATAATGCATCTGCAAAAAGTTCAAGTGTACTAATGCAATCTATGGAATGAACTGTAAATCCCGCAAATGGTTGAAATATGTGACTCATGTGGACAAACACAAATTGTGCAAATCATGTCATATGTACGACATTACCAGTGAATGGATGATTCAAAATTGTCTTTCAATACCAATTAATAACCCTGTAAAGTCAGCGGAAACCTTGAGTATTTTTAATATGACAAATATCAGCCGAGTCAATAAATCGATAGTTGCCAATTACCTAAACGAGGTCGATATTTTACATATTAACAAAAACACGAGTAGGTAATTATATGTGTTGTGTAACACTTCTAAAATAGCATGTTGCCACTGTTATAATGTTACCTCCATCGGTAATATTAAATCATCACGATCAGAACGGATAGAGTTGGACATCACGCACTTCGCCTAAATCACAAAACATAACTTTATTTACTCACATATTACCATAGGGCGATACACGGATGTGTTTTACAAACATTTTGTGCAAAGTAAAGCAAACATAGTATAAGTAATTGGTAACAATAGCGCAAAACACATTATATAATGTAGCATATATACAATACGCCCTAATGTCTACGTTTGAAACCAATCTTGAAATACAATGTTATCATGATCTATAAAATACTTATACAACAATTCGAAATATATATAATTATAATATAATAATATATAAACATACACATTTTTAAAGGGTCATTCCTGGGTTTACTGCAATTTTCAAGATGTTATCGCCTAACAAAAACGTTTTAACGCCTGTAATTACATATAAATATAGTTTTTCTCCATAAAATGTTAATGGCTATATATTAAACGTGTTTCTTATCGTTCTAATATTTGTACTAGGTTAAATTTCATTTTATTTCCTAAAATATTTGTTTTCGTACGTACACAATTATTTGCCGACGCTTCTTACAAACATTAAGACGACCAGAAACGCATTAAATATACAGACACTGATATTCGAAACAAGAAAATGTATTTAATATGTAACTTTAATCACAAAAAAAAATAAAAAATATATATATATATATTAGTAGGAAACATCTTACAATGCAGCAAACACAGAAATCTCGGTTTAATAACAAATATACAGAACCGTGTAAAAATAAATAGTGTCATAAATGTATTGTTCTTATATGGAATGAAGATAACATATTTGATTTGTATTACTCAAAATGATGTATAATGTGGTTTATACCGTTTCAGTTTACATGACATTGCATGTAATATCATATCATATTTCTTAAATAAAACCCCCAAACAAACAAAGAAAGTAGCAACCCCCCCCCCCCCCCCTAAAAAAAAAGAAGAAAAAAAAAGAAAAGAAACACACACAAAAAACAAACAAACAAACTGTAGTGAAAACTATATACAAATTTGCCATTATAATAAAACAAACGACTCAAATATTGTTTCCAGGAACCTGCCGATAAACATTAGATTGGTTAGATCGACTGTTAATATACAGCATTACATTAGAAATCACTGTTGATAAACTACAGATTACAAACTATATTAATATAATGTTGCTGAAAAAAGTTCCAGTGCACCCAATACAATGTATGAAATGAACCGTAAATCTTGTAAATGGTTGAAATCTGTGACACATGTTGACAAACACTAATTGTGCAAATCGTGTCATATGTAGGAAATTGCCAGTGAATGATCTATTCTAAATGATATGATTTTTCGTTCCGTACCGATACATATATACATTGTGTAATACATGCATAGGAACCTTTTACAGTGAGTATACACAAATTGCCTGGTAATCAAAACCTATAGAGTAAGTGGAAACATTGAGTATTTTTAATATGCAAATATCAGCTGAGTCAATAAATCGGTAGATGCCAATAAACTAGATCAGGTCAATATTTTACAAAAAAACAAAAACAAAAAACCCCACAAAAACAACAACAACAAACAAACAAAACAAACAAACACAAGTAGCTTATTATATTTGTTGTGTAACACTTCTAATATAGCATAATAGCACTGTCATAATGTTACCTCCATCGGTAATATGAAATCATCACGATTAGCACGAATGAAGTTGGACATCACGCACATCGCCTAAATCGTACAACAGAACTTTATATACTGACATATTACCATACGGCGATACACGGATGTATTTTACAAACATTTTGTGCAGCTGCAGTAAAGCAAAAATGGTATAATTAACTGACAACAATAGCGCAAAACACTTTATATAATGTAGTATATATACAATAAGTCTAAATATCTACGTTTCAAACCAATCTTGAAATACAGTGTTAACATGATCTATAAAATACTTTTAGATGCTAGTATGATACATTAACAGCTACAGCACAGTAGAACGTAACAGTTCACGGTAATATTTATATAACAATTCGAAATATCTACAATTAAAAATGTATTAAAAACTAATATTATCTATAAAAATATACTAATTACATATCAAATATATTTTAACACCTGCAATTACATATAGTAATTACATATCAAATATATTTTTTCTCCATAAAATATTAGTGGCTATATATTAAACGTGATCCTGATCGTTCTAATATTTGTACTAGGTTAAATTTCATTGTATTTCCTAAAATTTTGATTTACATACGTACGAAATTATTTGAAAACAAAATCCAGTTAGGGCTTCTTACAAATATTAGTTTCGTACTGGGGTGTCGTTAAACATCCATCCATTCATTCATACAAATATTAAGACGACAAGAAACGCATTGTATATACAGACACTGATATTCTAAAAAAATGGCATATATTTAATATGTAAGTTTAATCATAGAAATAGTTTATTAGTTGGAAACATCAAACAATACAGCACACACAGGAATGTTCCTTTAATAACAGATACTTTTGGAGAAGTAAACAGTTGTTTCCATTTAGTAGTGTTTGGCTTAATACTGAAGTAGTTGTCTTTCATAGTCAACATATGGACATTGAAAAAAAGAAGAAAGAAATTCATGACCCATATTAGTATTACATTAAGGACATAGTCTGTCGTTTTGTTCAACGTTTCGCCATCTCCCAGTTTCGACAGGTATAAAATTAGTACCTGTTCGGAAGCGTTTAAAACAATTAGCATTTTAGGAAGTAAATGAACAAGATACTTTACTTTTCAAACGAGAATGTTGTTTTAAATACTCTATAAAAATGCATTTTGTAGACGTATTCATGTTATCACGCCAGACTTACACATATTGGTCTTTTAGCTTTTAAGATACTTGGCTTACCTGTTATCAGTGATGCCCTGACACTGAGCATTCTGGTTTTTATCTTAATTTCTAAAAGAAAAATACAGATTTTCCCATAAGGTATACTTAATGGGAGTACGTTTTCTAAATATCAAGATATCTCTTCGAAAATGTAACTGTATTAGCTCAATAATGTTATTCAAATAGAAGTATAGGGACAATTATCGTGGTTTCAAAGCGTGTAACTTCACAGTTTATATTTAAGTTTCGAAATCTAATATTTAGAAGAGTTAAATCTTTCTCAGCTTTCTTCCGCTCATGTATACATGGCTTGTTCCCTCGTAAACAAATTAGCATTATTAACTGGGTTAATGATGCAAATTCAAATAACCGATTACAGGGAAATGTACAAAATCATTCGATAATACATGCCCTCGGTAAATACGCCAGTGTGTGTACATGTTGTTATACAAAATACCACAAGTATAAAATTGAGACCAACCATTATCAGAAAGAAAAGTAGATGAATGTCATTCTGTCCATTACATTGGAATTCACATCTTTAGACAAGTGACAATGCAAAAGAAACAAACGTACATCCGACTTCTAAAAATAGACTCACTTTACAACAACAGTGCATAATCATAGATGTCGTAACAGGTTGAATTGGGCACTTTCAACTGCCTGTCAAAGATCACTTAGCAGTACGCATGCCACTTAGCATCTTGCTCTTTTCGACAAACCAACAATGTCATGTCATAGGGAGCATGCCCATAAGCGGTACAATATTTTAAAATAGATGTGCTGGGAAATATTGTAAATGTTTACAACAATGATTCCACTTCACAAATTATTTGTAAAACACCGTTTTTAATACACATATTTAAATACATTTTTATCAAACTTGATAGGAAAAACATATTTTATACAAGTAGCTACGTCCATTAGTTATATGGTTGTAAATGTTGAAAAAAACAAAACACAAAAAAAACCCACAAAAAAAACCCAACCTTGGTATATTATTGAAACAAAAGTTATTAAATTTATACAAACATATACTAAAACGCAAAAGAAACGCAGGTCCTGACAATGAGAAGGAAACACACTTTTTAAAGCCATATCTTTGGTGGAATTGAACCTGAACGGTGCTAACGGACATGAAACACACGCACACCGCGGTCCCACCCGCGTGTCAGTTGTATTACCTGAGTGAGTAACAGATTCTCAAAACACGTCACTTGCATGTGCTGGATCATCCGTATCGTGAATCCAACGCAAACACGCTCATTGAAATGCACTAAAAACCGACACACCTGCATTTAATAATTGCATAAATCGAATTTGAGTGGTGGGAGACAACAGAATCAATGTTTCCAAATGCCGCGACTGACGCAAGTCCAGCGAGGGATGGCCATTGGGATGTTGCAAGCCGGACAGACTCGTACTGCTGTAGCCAGCCAATTGGGATGCCATTATTCGACAGTCGCACGACTTTCCCAACGTCACCAAATCACTGGATACGTGAACGATCGACCACGCACTGGCCGCCCGAAGGTGACAACTGCAGCCCAAGACCGGTACATCCAGGTTACCCACCTTAGGAATCGGATGATGCGAGCAACTCACACCGTTCACCACGTGGTCCAGTGTCCGCCGCCGTCTGAGGGCAGCAGGACTCCGTAACCGCCGTACCTGTGTTGGACCAATATTGACCACTCGGCACCGCCAATGACGTCAACAGTGGGCGCAGCAACATCAACAATGGCGACGTGTCCAGTGGCAACAAGTTTTGTTTACGGATGAGGGCCGTTACAACCTTTCCAACGCTGATGGCGACGTCGACATGAACGTTACTCCGACTGCTGCGTTCTGCAGGCCGACCGATGGGGCGGAGGTAGTCTGATGGTGTGAGGTGGGTTCACATTCAACCACAGAACACAACTTCATGTCTTCAGACAACGAGTTAATGCCGCCGTGTACCAAAATGACGTCATCAACAACCACGTCGTTCCCTTCTTTGCTGCCCACCCACGTGTGCACTTGCTGCAGGAAAACGATGCAAGGCCTCACACGACCAGGGCAACACAGGCGTTGCTGGCTCAGCACAACATCCCAACGTTGTCGTGGCCGGCCTTATCACCGGACATGCCACCTATCGAACACGTCTGGGATGAAATCGGACGTCGCCTGCAGGCTTGCGGACATCCTCAGAATCTCCAGGCACTGGGAGCAGCATTGGTGCACGAATGGAATACACTCCCTCGGGCATTCTTCCAACGGCTTGTGAACTCAATGAGGAGACGTTGTACTGCCTGTTTGAATGCCCGGGGTGGTCACACACGATACTGACATTGACAATGCTACAGGTCGTCTTTTTCACATTTGTTTAACATGAACCCCCACCCTGCTTTATGCAATGAAACAATATCCCAAAATTAATTCAATCCAAAATATCAAACACCAATGTGTGCAGAATTGAAATCCGCATTTAGTGTTGTATTTTTTATATTTTATATCCAATTTAATAAGAACCTGCGTTTCTTTTGCGTTTTAGTATATATACATTGTGTGCAAGATATCAAACACATACAGTAAAGTATATTTATATACAAACAAAGGCTATTTGTAAAATGTCTTAATATGTGAAGTGAACTGACTAAACATCTATGGTGGTGGTTTCTGAAATAGAAACATGTACCTTGAAATAAACATTGCTTGTAATGATCTTTAAACAACATAATGCATTTCTTCACAACGAGAGATTGGCGTGGTTTTTAATAATCTTGTAATCATGAAATGTTTGCATATTGTGAAAACAAAATATTGCAAGAATGTCTTATTGAAGATCATATTATAGAGTTAATTTCACAGAACGTTCAAGCAGTTCTCTTTACTGGGAAGGGGCGGGACGTAGACCAATGGTAAAATGCTCACTTGATGTGCGGTTGGTTTGAGATCGATTCCCGTCGGTGGGCTCATTGGGCTATTTCTCTTTCCAGCCAGTACACCACGACTGATATATCAAAGGTCGTGGTATCCTGTCTGTGGGATGGTGCATACAAAATATATCTTGCTGCATTAGGAAAAATGCAGCTGGTTTCCTCACATGGCTATGTGTCAGAATTACCAAATATTTGACATCGAATAGCCATTGGTTAATATATTAATGTGATCCAGTGCTGTCGTTAAACAAAACAAACACACACACTTTCTTGAGATGTCTGATTTGGGAAACTATTAATAACTTATTGTAATCAGGTTGTATCAAGACATTTGCAGCGTTCCTGATTAAATGTCCATCACAAGATCCAAAACTGGATTCGCTCATAACGAGTGTTAATACTTACAGGTAATACTAATCTGCAAACCATATTGTGTGCATACAACGAATAAGAACTCATTTTAGTGCACGGCAAAGACAATGTGAAACAAAGTAAACAGGTAAACATAAACGTTGTTGGCATCCTAAAAGTATAATCTATAGGTTTATTTGGGGAATTTAAGCTGAACAAATATATTTTAAACTAAATATAGGCTTGTGAATCAAACTAATTGTATGATATTTTGGTAAATGTTCATTCATCAAATGTAACCTTCGTAACTGAACAAATAGAAAATAGCAGTGGGTGCTTTGTGATAGGGTTGTCACGATGCCCCAAACCATCGGAGTATCATGGCTGACGATATCATACAAAATACCCTTGCTCGTGTATTGATTTCTGTTTTAATCGTGAATCAATTCCTATGTCAGTTTTGTATTGATTTATCAACACAAATTGGTATTGATGTGGACTTATTCCTTCAAGGAAAAATATAGGGTATGTGCCTGCTTGTGTCAGAAAGTCTATAATGTGGTGTTTCGACATTAAATCTGTGTTTGATCAGTTTCACTTTTATTATGTTTACTTCTTGTTTTACTAGGAAAACACTTTAAACCAGGTATAATGATGCATACATGTACAGTACCGCGAGCCATGTATGGTGATACGTATCATATCTTAAGGTAGGTGTATCATGACACCCCTACTTTTTGAACACCTATATGCTCACAAAATTAATACAAATGGTACATTGCATAAGATACCTGTCACTATGTCAATGTGTACTTATCAACAAGGTATGGGCTGCATGCAAACACACCATGTTAAACCAATCGCACTCATTGATATCGTATGTACACTGGATAAAACAGGTCAGCACATTATACAAGTCAGCTGTTGCAATGTGCATGTGTTTCCATTCAACACAATTAATGACCACATACACATTTAACTGTTAATCCAGTTGCACTCGTTGATATCGTTGAAAACACTGATGCTAACCGTGTCCATCAATGTACAGTATCTGCTCCACCTGTGATATACCTCACCGGGACACACATTCAGTTGAGTTTTGTATTCATCAAAATCACGAACGTGTATAAGCACCACCAAAATACAGTATCACGACTGACATCAGAGTAGTCACCGAAGAATTGTTTTAGAACATGGCAAAACACCAGTTTCTTACAACGTTCGTAGGAGACCAGGTTTGTATCCATATTAAAAAAGATGTAAAGTCGTTTCTGAATTCAACGTTGCAGATGATCGTGTATGCATAAGAACGTTTAATTCTCACTACATATATTGCTACGATTATGTATAACCAATGATAATATATATGTTTAACATTTTAAAATTAATTCTAAAATCATACACTCATAAATCATAGTATAATATAAATATGTGAAATGTCTTAAATGATAAACAATGTTGCATATAGATACACTATCATAAGAAGTTAACTAACTTAAACAATACAAATAAGCTTAAATCCCGATTGTTGCTGGTCGACCAATGAGACGAGGTCTCGTTAAATAAACATCCCTCGATGAGATAGCTAAAAAATATGGGTCACATCTCCAAACTCCAAACAAACACTTGTGATGTACTTCTGGATATTGCAGAATGGAACGATTCCATTTTAACAAAGTTTGTGCAAATGACTTTCAGTAACCCACTGTATACAAAAGCGGCCACTATATTGAAGACAACAATGAAACCTTTGATGGTCGAGGGGAAATGTCTGGAATCTACCTGCAGTTTCTTGTATGCACAACGTTCTAAGTTCTTCAACAGATCTGGTTCAGATGAAAACACTGATTCTTTTGTCAGCACTGTTAGCAGACTTATAATTGTATTAGGAATTTGACTTGGGAAGCAGGTTTCTAAAATTGCCTTAACTTTATTCTTGTACTTGCTGAAAAATCCCATATCGGCAATGATGGTCATGAGTTTAAAAAAACATGACATACGAACTTTTATTGTACATAATGTATTGTTTTTGGCATCACTATCACCTGTATAGGTATCTGCTAACAACAGCAATAGTTGTGAAAGGACAGAACGGGGTTCCAGCATATCTGAAAGTAGATGATAATCCTCGAGATTAGACAGAACACTGGGTAAGTGGCAGGGAGTTAATATGTTTTTCACATCAATCATTGAGGTCCAGTCTGACATTTCCCGATTGCAGGTGACATTCTCCAACTCAACTGCTATGACTATTTTTCTCTCTAGTCCAAGAAACTGAGAAACATGACAAATAACAATTTCATTTCTCTTCCCCAGTAAAATGTCCTCATCATCAGTCTCTGTCCATCGATTTGAGTCAGAAATGTTTTCTGCAGTTGCACAGCCTCTAAGAAGAAAGTAGTTCAGTGGTATCCCATATTTAAGAGATATTTGGTCAATTGCTTCAATATCCTTGATAGTAATAAAGCTGCCGTGAGGAAGAAGAATGACAACATCTGACCATGCTAGAGGATTTTGGGGTCCAGTGATGATGTGCAGTTCCTTTGTCCATGTGTTGCACTGGTTAAATCTTTTCTTTTTAACTTCTCCAGTTGGACCTGTACCTGTTGTAGGAACTGTTTGAAGGCTAGATTTTATTGGATTTCTTTTCATTAACCCAAGCTGCACGAAAATGTCTACGATCTGTTCCCAGCACTGCATGCATCTCCAAATAGTACTTCTGTCAAACAAACATTCATTTCCATTGGTCCTTATGGCTTCAGCTTCCTCATGGCATGAATGATTGATAATAGGAAATGCATTTGATTTCACAAAATCACACAGCATGTCTTCGTCTAACTCATCGCAAACAGTTTTTACTTTATCAGACAATCGTAATACCTTACTAAGGTTTTTCACGGTTAATTCTTTTATGTGAGGGACATATCTTCCAGCCAACCAACACAGTTTGGTGTTTTTGCAACAGTAGTCCATGACATAGCAAACTGTAGAAATATTGCATTCATCAACAAACATATTGTACTGCTCTAAGGAATTCAGTGAGTGAATAGTTTTGTAATCTGTGATGTAATGGACCAGTTGTTTCTGTTCTTCAGTCAAGTCAGCTTTAACACATGCAACAAGATATGTTAATACTTTTGTTGATCTTCCACAGACCATTAATACGGGCTGTCCTTCTTTTACCAACTGCCTGGCTTTAAGAATCAGAAGAATTGTTTTACCTGTTCCAAACCTCCCTTGAATATATACCTTTTTGTCATTTGAATGTAGAATTTCTACTTGTTCTGGTGTGAGAATGATCCTCATGTTCTGATACCCTTCCTCAGCAACTGCATCTCCAAATGTTCTCAATTGTACCGTGGACATGAGGCCGACATATCTTCCAATCACTTGCCTATACTCATTTCCATTACGAAAACCTGGCTTGCAACTGATGTTACACTTCCACCATTCCAGTAACTTCTCCCGTTTGCTCTGGTTTTCAGCTGTATTTGCCCTGTTAATGTTAATGTGCTTACGAAATAGGCATACGTCAAGTGCTCTTTCTCCCAGATGACACTTCAGCAACTGCACTGTGGTGGTTAGCTTTGATATGTATGTTTTATTGATATTAGGCAAAGCTAACACTTTGGTTACAGGAATGTTTAAGCCAAGATCCTTCATGATATGACGGAACATTTTAACATCGCTGTCCAGCTGTTTGAGCCCCTCTTCCACACGTCTCCTTATCATTTTATTGCGGTTATCACGTTGTTGTTTAGTTGCTTCGGGTTTACATTCTTCAACTGCTTTCACTTGTATAAATACTGCTCCATGCTGTAAATGTAGAAGAAGAATATCGTGTTCACCTGATTCCAGGGGCAAAATATCAGTTCCTGGAAACAGTTTAGTTTTTAACCCTTTTAAATAATTTTCAAATTCATAGTTAGTTATTATAAACATTGGCTGATCTTTACCATGAATGCATTTTAAATCCTCCAGTGAATGGCATACCTCTAACGTCATATGTTGTCCCTTGTCATTCTCCTCATTCCTCTCTTTAATGACACTGTATTCATCATTTGGCTTTTCTATTACTCTTTTCGACTCAGTGGTCATGGGTGGAACGCGATATGTCTTTTTGTCACAATCTGGATAATATTCATCACAGTCTTTCACAGCTTGTTTTCTAAATGACACGTATTTATCTCCTGACATTCGTATTTTCATATCTGAGACATCTTTAGCAGAACCTTGCGATGGTTCTTCAGTTTTTCTTTCAAATGTCTTTTGAACGTCTAGGGACATTTTAGACTCATGGCGTTTATCATGTGGACGAGTTTGCTGAATACTGTTCATAGTCTGAAGTTGATTACTTGGACTAGTTTGCTGATCCATGTTCATAGTCTGGAGTTGATAACTTGGCAGATCCATGCTCATAGTCTGGAGTTGATGACTTGGCTGATCCATGTTCATAGTCTGGCATTGATGACTTGGCTGATCCATGCTCATAGTCTGGAGTTGATCCCTTGTATGACTTCTCTTAATCGTGTTCATAGTCGGGAGTTGATGACTTGGTTGAGCCATGCTCATAGTCTGGAGTTGATGACCTGGCTGATCCATGCTCATAGTCTGGAGTTGATTCCTTGTTTGAATTCTCTTAATCATGTTCATAGTCGGGAGTTGATGACTTGGCTGACTCATATTCATAGTCGGGAGTTGATGACTTGGCTGATCCATGTTCATAGTCGGGAGTTGATCCCATGTATGCCTTCTCTTGATCATGTTCATAGTCTGGAGTTGATAACTTGGCTGATCCATGTTCATAGTCAGGAGTTGATGACTTGGACAACTTTGCTAAAATCTGTTCACAGGTTGTTCTCTAAATGACACATATTTATCTACTGGCATTCGTGTATTCATATCTGAGACGTCTTTAGCAGAACCTTGCGATGATTCTTCAAGTGTTTCCTTTAAATGTCTTCTGAATGTCTATGTCTATGGATATTTTAGACATATGGCGTTTACCATGTGGACGAGTTTGCTAAATACTGTTCATAGTCGTGAGTTGATGACTTGGACAACTTTGCTGAAATAGTGTTTATAGTTGGGAATTGATCACTTTTGTTATTTACTGAAACATGTTCTTAGTTTGGGGTTGATCATGTGGGCAATTTGTTCAGTCTAGAGTTGATGATTTGACTGATCCTGCTTATGGTCCGGAGTTGATGACTTGGCTAATACATGTTCATGTTCCGGAGTTGATGACTTGGCTGATCCATGTTCATGGTCTGGAGTTGATGACTTGGCTGATACATGTTCATGGTCTGGAGTTGATGACTTGGCTAATACATGTTCATGGTCCGGAGTTAATGACTTGGTTGGTGTTGGTGACTTGGCGTATCCACGTTTATAGCCTGGAATTGTTGATTTGGCTGATTCATGTTCAGATTCTGGTGTTGACGACTTGGTGGATTTATGTTTGTAGTCAGGATCTGATTATTTAGATGACTTGTGGAACCATTTCCATGACAGTCACAGAGGGACACCTGTAAGTTTAAAGTACATCATATTAAAATGCACGTATGTGCGCATCCTCATAAATCTACATACACACACAAACACAGAGAGTTAAATGTACAATTTGTTTTGCTTAACAGCACAACTAGAGCACATTGGTTTATTAATCATCTGCTATTGGATGTGAAACATCTCTAATTCTGACATAGATTTAAGACAAAACCCAATACAGTTTTCCTCTATTAGCAAGACATCTTCTATATGTACCATCCCACAAACAGGACAGCCCTCTGTGTGTGCTGTTTATCATCGTGGTGCAGCGATGCCTACATTGTTAGAAGTTTCCTTGAAAACCATGGTTGCCAGCAGGGCCAGTTGAAATTATTTCTGGCCCTTCCTAAATTCAAATATTGCTCCAATTATCACACTGGAATTTAACTGCACAGCCAAAATCAAAAGCAGAATGTTGTTTGTTGAATAATAACTATCTGCTCACCGTATATAGTCTGTCTGCTTTAAAAGGTAAACGATGAATTGGCATGTAACTTCATAATGAATAAATTAAAATTCGTAAAAAAGCATGTTCTTAAGTTTTAAACCCATACCTACTCAAACAACATTAAAAAGAAAAGAAATCCAGTATAAATAAAACTATTTCTTTACAAGTTGCCATTCAGTTATACAGATTAAAACTCATTGTTAGACTAAGAACAGCCAAGGTATGCAGCTTGCCTTGTATTGTCCCTGAAAAAAAAAAAAAAAAAAAAAAAAAAAAAACAGTACAAAGAGAATAAAGGTAGAACTGCGCATGCTGTAGTATATACACGAGTCTGGAGTGGCAGTCCTCTTTGTTGTCATGCAGGAGGGTGCACAATTTCCAGTAAATAATTTCCTAGGGAGTCGCTGTCCTGCTATAGACGAAGCACGCACACGAATGCGTTTAATTTGGATATTGTAAATGCTACCGTAGTAGGCTACTAATAAAATAAATATCAAAAGAAAAATAAATCTGTGGAAAACCAACAATAACATTTTACCAAAATAAACAATGTACTTAGTTATCATATTACAAGCCATACAAAGCATACTTGTTATTTATTACAGTAATACTTGGACGGTTATGTCGTCATGTAAGTCTTGGTGTCACTTATCTGATATGTTCGTATTTCATGTAAACCGCTTAAAATTAAAATAATACCGAAAATTACAATCAGTTAACAGATCTTTGGAATACGCCCTGTAGTAATCGAAAATTTCATTTGTGTTTTTATATGCGCGCATGCGCTCACGTTAGTGTGACTGCACGATAGATTTTGATTTTGCCATAGAACATTGTCAAATAGTAGCTCTACTAGATAATTATGACATATCCGGTCCATTCCAATAAGCCGACGTTTTCCAGATGTTACCATATATATGCAGTGTCCTCAAGACGTTTTAAGCTCTATTTTTGTAGAGACCCGGCCCAAAGCCAAAGAAGCTTGAGTCTGGCGTTGCCAAAATATACAGCATGTTCTTTCTACTGCTGCCATATTTGCAGTTCACACCAACACATACGCAGTGTGTTTTGTTACATTCGATTCAGTTTTAGTGTGTTTCTTTTTCAACTGGTGCCATACTCGCCAGACGTTAAAATCGATGGTCGCCCAACAGACTACCTCTGCACAATTCTTAGTCGCCCTTAGCCATTCAACGTCACCACGACATATAGTCACTGTGTCGTAAATTGAGACACTCAAGAAGAAGGAAGGAAGGAAATGTTTTATTTAACGACGCACTCAACACATTTTATTTATGGTTATATGGTGTCAGACATATGGTTAAGAATCACACAGATATTGAGAGGAAACCCGATGTCGCCACTTGATGGGCTACTATTTTTGATTAGCAGCAAGAAATCTTTTATATGCACCATCCCACAGACTGGATAGTACATACCACGGCATCAAGAAGAAGAAGCACGTCATATAACGGTAAATAAAATGTGTTGAGTTCGTCGATAAACAAAACAGTCCTTTTCTCAAGCAGAAGAAGATGACGAAGAAGAAAAATACGAATATTAAGTTTGAAATAAAGTTCACCTACATATTAATATTGCGCAACCTTTAATTTTCTGTCGAATGTAAACGAATAAAACACAGAAGTCACAATGTGAATTGTAGGTTTTTATTTCTAACTCCAATATGTAACAATCAGTTATGAATGTGAATGAATGAAACACAGAAGTCACAATGTGAATTGTAGGTTGTTATTTCTAACTCCAATATGTAACAATCAGTTATGAATGTGAATGAATGAAACACAGAAGTCACAATGTGAATTGTAGGTTGTTATTTCTAACTCCAATATGTAACAATCAGTTATGAATGTAAATGACTGAAACGCAGAAGTCACAATGTGAATTGTAGGTTGTTATTTCTAACTCCAATATGTAACAATCAGTTATGATTATGAAACAAAACTCTAGCTTATATAATAATAATGTCACTTGCATCTTCATGTAAAGTGTGTGTTTACCAGAGATCTCCAATATGTGTGAACAGAACCTGTTCTTTCTGAGTCTGTCGTCCATTGGTAAACGATCCTTATTAACAAGACGCACACACTAAGCACGTATCCATGAACTAGTATATGCAGGGGTGCCGAAAATACTCGCCCGCTCGCCAAATGCGAGTGAAATTTCTGACGGACGTGTTAAAAATGAACTACCAGTCAGACGGGCGATCAATACACAACAATGCATGAGTTCCAAACTGCGCAAGCGCGACATTCCGGGAACAGGTTGTAGGGGAAATGGAACCATGCTAAAACGGTCCCAAACGAAAAGGAACATAATTGAATAAAACGGAGCCTAGCGTTGGCTGAAACGGCACCACAATCTATGGTTATATGGCAAAAACGTCCCCCCCCCCCCCCCCACACACACACACACAATTATGGTCAAAATGGTATCATTACAAGATGCGAACAATGATATATTCAACAAAACAACAGCTATATTAATCATTTATTACTTTGTGTTATTTTTTGTTATTATTATTTTTGTATGTCTATATAGGGAAGACAGGAGAATTAGCTAGCTAGAAGTCGGTGAAATGCAATTAATGTCACCAATACACTGAAATGCCCTTACAGCTTTACAAAAAAAGAAAAAAGAAAAAGGGTATCATTTGTGTTATATTCAAATTGGTTCTGTTTCGCCAAGAAAAATGGTTCCGTTTTGATAGTGTTTCCGATTTAGCCTAATTCCTAGGAAACAGGGTCGGTCAAAGGTAAGTAGCTTCTAAAAATGATTTGTTTTTGTTGAAAATATGTTGCCGGCATATTTAGAATAGATGCTTTTATTAAATATTTGCGGGATGTCAAAGTTTTAAAATATACTTACCTTAATTTATGTGCTGTATTATACTTGTATGGTTTTACATACTTGTATAAATAATACTTTCATATGCTTACCATTTATGACACCCAATAACTGATATGTATTTTTGTGAATTTGGTAAATTTATATGAAAGAAATGCGAATAACGTAGTCTCGATAGGAATATTTCAGCGTGCATTGATTTGTCAATCAAGGTTTGGGGTTTAATTTCGTTCGTTATATATATAACCTATGACCAGTTGTGGTGCTCTGGTTGGAACGTCAATAAACCCAATCATTTGAATGGATGCGCCGGGGTGGTTTGATCCTGCCATGCAAGCACCTCAAGCGAGCACTCGACCCACTGGGCTAAATTCCGCCCTTAAATTGAACTATGTTAGAGAGAAAAAACTTAAATCTGTTGTCGTTAAGGTATGCTTTCCTATTGATATACATCAGGTGAAACTGTTTATTTAAAAAATAAAAATCTTGATAACATCAAGGTCGAAACCGGGTAGTGGAAGGGGGAGACTTTGTTTTACCTCTACTCTCTCTCTCTCTATATTAATGAAGATTAACATATGCATTGCGCTCCCAACACGAGACTGTGTCCCCTCCAAATGTACTTGATTTATCTCTACTCTCTCTATATATATTTATTAATGAAGATTAAAATATGCATTGTGCCCCCAACATGATACTGTGTCCCCTCCACTAGAGAGGAGAGTGCATAGTATGATTTATTTCTACTTTTAAAATAAGAAACCCTATAATGGGTTTCCACTCTTTATTCTTTTCCCCTGCGTGTGCTGTAACCTCACCGTGGTGCAGGGGTGTAACATTCACTTTGAGAATGGCCAATACAGCACAAAATTGAAGTTTTGAATAAGTTTCAGTATCCGTAAAATTCTGTGATATTTGTGTTTTTGCACAGTTCTTTACACTGTTCTTTACACTGTTTTTGTTGGAACCTTGAATTTTTATATTGATGTTGATCATCACTTTATTTATTTGCATTACCATAGTTTGACACCCAATAGCCGATGTATTTTTCGTGCTGGGGTGTCGTTAAACATTCATTCATTCATTCATTCTCTTTATTCTTCGGACAAGTGTTAAAATAACCAAAACAGCCGTAGTATACAATATATGAAAGGGGGTCTGGGCTGTGGCTAGCAATCTTTGTAGCGCGGTCGTGTCATGCTAACCAAGAAATATATTGAAAACGGGTAAAACTTGTTCTTAACTGGAGCGTGATTTCCACCCCTGATCCCCCACCCTGCACCCGCGCCTGAAAATGTGTTAATGTGGCGTTAAATAAACGTTCCTTTTCGTGGTGTTGTATATGTTTGTATCACCAAACAATTCAAAATACGGGAAATGTTTCAAGCCCATAGGAACTAGGGGAGGGGATGCAGTTTTCCTACTCCATATAAATGGATATTAAAATAATAAAAGACTAATGGCACCACTACAGATTGTGACCCCTTCCACTAGAGGTTCTTCCCACCAAAACACACACACACACACACACACACACACACACTCAAACACACACACACACACTAAATCACACACAAACACACAAACACACACACTCACACGCACACGCACACACACACACACACTCTCTCTCTCTCTCACACACACACACAAACGCACACACACACCCACTAACTCACACGCACACACACACACACACACACACACACACACACACACACACACATCATACCAACGGGTCGAATATGATAACTCGAGACACAACGACCCGCAATGTTTGTCACCACCTTTCCTGCCCTAGACATGAACACGTTTAGATCCGTGATAAAACGTGACATGCTGAACACACTCGGTGACATTGTTTAAACATCGAAAAATACTGTTTGACATTTACTACTGGTGTAAACTACAGTATGAACTCTATTAAGATGATGTTTTGTTAAAGGAATGGACAATTAAGGCATTTGGCCTGGTATGCATATTCAACGATATATAACGCACATTGTTCTTTAATATCAACAAGTATAATCATATAGTTAATTAATGAAACGCTTAAATGTGACGACTATTATATATAACGGGCGCAGCCATTTTGTACCATTCCAGTGAATACGTCCTCTGGCGAGCTGGTGGTTACGTAATATCTAGCGTGTCATGTCAGGAATTAATCTTCGAACTGAAGAAACAAAACATACCTGTTTTTTGCTGATGCATCGCAATGTTCTGTAATAATCTCCATCCCCGTAAGGCGGCAACAAGTACATATGTCATTTTTCAATACAAAATAAGCCACCATTATCAAAGTGTTGAAATAACTATTAAGTTTTGTACATAAATTAATCCACGTACTGAAATAATAATCGGAGTGTGTTCTTGGCTAATTGGTATTTTCTTTCCGTGGCCTGTACCTCTGGTTCCTGATTGGCAGGTGTATATTTAGACGGTCCCCAGACACTGTGTCGAGACACACTAAAAAGACGTGCCTCTTTTATTAAGATCACAAGGTATTGTCTTATAGCCGCGCAGACGCAAATCATAATGGACATTATCACTTTAGTACTGTAAGTAAATTCTGTAAAACCCTTAAGTAGACTTTCCCATCTAAAATCACAAAACTGACCAATTACGTAATCCCAAAGAAAAGAAAATTATCACTTGGGTACCGTGAGTGGTCGTTTTTGCTCAAACGTACCCTACCAATAGGCCTAATAATAAGCATTTTTATTTGGATGTTTGTTTAAAGAGAAAAATACTATAACTCCATTTCGTTCTATTGATGCAAATTGAAATATATTTAGTTAAATAGTTTATTATACTATCAAGTCATTTATGTTGTTTTACAAGTCCGGTTGATGAAAGCGAAGCGCCTTGTCGTAAATTAGAGCGTTTGTTTACACTGTGCTTAAGAGGAGTTCGACGGAGCTGACGTCACTTCGCCCCAAACTATACCACCGGACGTCACAAAAACGAAACAAAATGGCTGCCCCCAGTTAGCAGGAATAATCATGTTTTTTTATTAACTCTAAAATTACGCGTTTTTCATTTGTTAAAGTGTCAATGTATGTTGGTGGTCCGGGTATGCATCTTCCCAACACATAACGCTCTTATTTGAGTTTACCCTCCCTTTAAAGCTAATACATATTATATTTACAAACAATGTACCGTGGATTGGTGAAAATCATTTACTTGAAAATGCTCAATTAGATGCTTGACGTACTATATGTGGAGCAGTGAAAGGTACTTCCCACCAAAAACTTTATCTTGAAACCAGTTTTATTCCACTGTCTGAGAGACGTAAATGTCACAGACTTATTATGATGTATAAAATCATAAAGAACTTAACACCCAGGTATTTGTCCCTCCAAATGCCTTATAATGTGAGGCATAGTGAACAAATTCAAACAATTGTTTTTCACGTACCGGATTATAATCTGATACATTTTTCCCTTCAGGAATTAAATTATGGAGTCATTATGAATTTTTAATGAACAATTAAAACATGAAGACAAACATGTTCCCAAATATATTGGGTACTATAAGAGAGAAAATATTACATTGTCAACTTCTTCTTGGCATTTGTAATTTAAATGGTCATACGTGTTCACGGTTTGCATCAGATGAACCAACCTGTGGATGTAGGCATTATATTGAAGATTCTGAGCATTTTATTCGGTATTGCCCCCTATACACTGAACTTCAAAACAACATACATCTTGATTCTACTACTATTCTTTCTGGAAATACAAATTATTCAACACATAATAATAATTTATGGTTAAGGCTACTCAAAAGTGTATTATTGAAAGCAAACTGTTTGATATATAATGTAAACAAAGTGTGTGTTTGTTTTACTCCGATCTGTGACCATTATAATTTGGTAATAAATATTTTAAAATAAATCATTTACTTACCTCCGCAATCAACAGACAGGTAACACAACAAAATGGCTGCCACGAGACGGGTGATTCAGTTGTTGGATATCTGGATCAGGAGACCTTGTTAAACATTTATTCTATCTACATATCAATGACGAGACTGTTACCTGGGGCCTAATTCTCTAACCTCTCGCTGTGCAAAGCTAGAGGACTTGCAAAGAGGATGCTGTGTTGTCTAGCAGAGCCTACGAGATCTTTGTGAAGGTTGTTAGGGCTGTACAAAACACCACACAACTGGCGAATCGAGTGGTGCGCGATTTTCTTCAACCGAATGAGCTTAACATCTATTCTGTATATATATATATATATATATATATATATATATATATATATATATATATATATATATATATATATATATATATATATATATATATATATTTATATCGATCACGAGACCTTAACTTCATTTTCAGGGCTGTTCAAAACATCACACAACAGGCGAATCTAGTGGTGCGTGTTTTTCTTCAAGTCTCATGGTGAACAATTCAGGTGCGGATCCACGAGTGTATTAAAGGGGTGCGGTGTGAGGGCGAAGGCACAGGCGTGCGGGTTCGGGAGTTTCTAGGTGTTTGGTTAGAACCAGTCGAGGAGCGGGACGCAGCCCAGTGGTAAGGCGCTCGCTTGATCGGTTTGAAATCGATCCCCGTCAGTAACCCATTAGGATATTTCTCGTTCCAGCCAGTGCACAACGACTGGTATATCACAGGCCGTGGTATGTGCTATCTTGTCTGTATATAACACATCCCTTGCTACTAATGGAAAATAAATGTAGCGGGTGTCCTCTCTAAAAGTATTTGTCAAATTTAACAAATGTTTGAAATCCTATAGCCAATGACTAATAAATCAAACTTTAACAAAGCAAACTTTAGAATCAGTCTATAGAACCGCTACACTTCATGTATATTGTCTGCGTTCATACAAACTCCAGTCTAGGGTTAACCGCTACACTACATGTATATTGTCTGCGTTCATACAAACTCCAGTCTATGGAACCGCTACACTTCATGCACATTGTCTGCGTTCATACAAACTCCAGTCAAGGAAGGACATGTTTTGTTTAACGACCCACTAAACACTTATTTATTTACGGTTATATGGCGTCATACATGTGGTTAAGGACCACGCAAATGTTGATAAAGGAAACCCCTTGTCGCCACTTCATGGGCTACTCTTTTCGACTAGCAGCAAAGGATCTTTTATATGCACCACCGCACAAACAGGATAATACATGTCACGGCTGGTGTTACAGTAGTTGTAGAGCACTGGTGGAGCGAGAAACAGCCCAATGGGTCAACCAACAGGGATCGATCCTACACCGGCCGCGCATCAAGCGAATGCCTAACCACTGGGCTACGTCCTGCCCCCAAAATCCGACCAGGACTGGAACGCTTGTGTGTGAAGGCTGAACGCGAGGGACGAACGCGCGAACCCTGTGGTGTGGGATGGAAGCACGGGGGGGGGGGGGGGGGGCTAAAGAGATTAAACATGTAAACATAGGTCACGGCATGGTAACAGGTGTTTGAACAGGATTTTTTTTTTTTTTTTTTTTTTTTTATGTTATTATTATCTTACATCATTATTACATTATTGTTCTTTTGTATGTTGGCCACACACAAACACACCTCAGGACCCGTACCTGTATATACGAAATGATGAATAGCAGTTAAAAAACTGTTCGAGAAATGAGCGTTGTTAAGTATTAATAAATGAAATTATACTAATTTTATTTTGTTATTTTACAATGTTATTATGTTTTTATTTCATCATTAGTAATAAACATGTGTTAATATTTTGGCGAAAAAACAAGAAATTCCCTCTCTTCCCCACCAACCCACGTCTCCCGTGGTTCCCGTATCGGCGCCTGAATATAGTACTGGATAAACAGTGGTGTTGTACGATTAAACAGAAAGAAATAGAAATGTGTTTTGTATAGTATGCAGTATTCTCACTTACACGTCCGTGTCAATCGACGCCTGAATTATCATCGACCCTTTTAACAAGCTAAAAAAAAAAATATATATATTTTTTTGTTTTTAAAGTAAAGAAATCCATGAGACCCAGCACGTATCATGTATTCATGTTTTCATAAGTTAGTCGTATTTGTAACCCCACCCCACCATACCCCACTCCCCACTAACAAACACATGCCAATTTAAATTACTTTTGTGACCGGCATTATGTATTGTGTTTGCGTGTATGTGTGTGTTTTGTGTGTCCGCGAAATGTATGTGTGTGTATTTTAATGCATGTGTCTATGTGTGTATATTTGTCTATGTATGAGTGTATTTTTGTGTATGTATGTGTGTGTGTATTTTTGTGTATGTACATGTATGTGTGTATTTTGTGTGTGTGTACATTTGCCTATGTAGTTGTGTATTTTGTGTATGTATGTTTGAGAGTACAGGATGGAGGGTGGTTCGCTATCAGAGTACATTTAAGTAACAGAGTGTACAGGAGGGAGGGTGGTTCGCTAACAGAGTACATTTATGCAAGGGAGTGTACAGGAGGGAGGGTGGCTCACTAACAGAGTACATTTATGTAAGGGAGTACAATATGGGTGGTGGTTCGCTAACAGAGTACATTTGTGTAAGGGAGTGTACAGGAGGGAGGGAGATTCACCAACAGAGTACATTTATGTAGGAGAGTGTATAGGATGGATGGTGGTTCACTAACAGAGTACATGTATGTAAGAGAGTGTACAGGAGGGAGGGTGCTCCACTAACATAGTACATTTATGTAGGAGAGTGTACAGGATGGAGGGTGCTCCACTAACATAGTACATTTATGTAAGGGGGTACAACATGGGGGGGGGGGGGTGGAGGTTCGCTAACAGAGTACATTTATGTAAGAGAGTGTACAGGAGGGAGGGTGCTCCACTAACATAGTACATTTATGTAGGAGAGTGTACAGGATGGAGGGTGCTCCACTAACATAGTACATTTATGTAAGGGGGTACAACATGGGGGGGGGGGTTCACTAACAGAGTACATTTATGTAAGAGAGTGTACAGGAGGGAGGGTGGTTCGCTAACATAGTACATTTATGTACGATAGTACAGGAGGGAGGTGGTTCACCAATAGAGTACATTTATGTAGAAGAGTGTACAGGAGGGAGGGTGGTTCACTAACAGAGTACATTTATGTAAGAGAGTGTACAGGAAGGAGGGCGGTTCACTAACAGAGTGCATTTATGTAAGAGAGTGTACAGGAGGGAGGGCGGTTCACTAACAGAGTACATTTATATTAGAGAGTGTGCAGGAGGGAGGGCTGTTTGCTAACAGAGTACATTTATGTTAGTGTGCAGGAGGGAGGGTGGTTCACTAACAGAGTACATTTATGTTAGAGAGTGTACATGAGGGAGGGTGGTTCGCTAACATAGTACATTTATGTTAGAGAGTGTGCAGGAGGGAGGGTGGTTCACTAACATAGTACATTTATGTTAGAGCGTTTACACGAGGGAGGGTGGTTGTACTAACACTAATGTGTTACACAGGTGTGTTACACTAATGGGATACACTGACATTGCACTAATGGGTTACACTGGTGTTAAACTAATGAGTTACACTGGTGTGTTACACTAACGAATTACGCTGGTGTATTGCGCTAATGGGTTACATTGGTGTTACACTAAAGAGTTACACTGGTGTGTTGCACTAATGGGTTGCACTGGTGTGTTACACTGGTGTGTTACACTATTGGGTTATACCGTGTGTTACACTAATGGGTTACACTGGTGTGTTATACTAATGAGTTACGCTGGTGTGTTACACTAATGGGTTACACTGGTATGCTGCACAAATGGGTTACACTGGCGTGCTACACTAATGGGTTACACTAATGGGTTACACTGGTGTATTACACTAATGGGTTGCACAAGTGTGTTACACTTACCTTAATCAATGTACACTAATGGGCTACACTGGTGTGTTACACTAATGCGTTACACTGGTGTGTTACACTTACCTTAATCGACACAGTCCATATGACTAATGAGCGTGCCCAGACAATGTACACTAATGGGATACACTGGTGTGTTACACTAATGCGTTATACTGGTGTGTTACACTTGCCTTAATTGGCACAGTCCATATAACTAATGAGCGTGCTCAGACAATGTACTTGGACCCTAATTGACAGACAGTCCAGATGGCTGAGATGTGTGCCAAGTCAGCGTGGCTGAACCCTAATTAACAGACAACCCAGATTGTTATGGTGTGTGCCAAATCAGCGTGCTTGGACCTTAATTGATAGACCGTTCAGATACCTAAGAAGCGTGTCCAGTCAGCGTGATGGAACTTTATTTGACAGACAGTCCAGGTAGCTAAGATAGCGGTCAGGACGGTCAAGTTGTAATCAATTTCGAAATATATTTTTTAGTTTAACCCCCCCCTCCCCCAAACATACATGTGCATACATACATGCGTACATACATACATACATACATACATAGATACATACACAGATACAACACAAATGCATGCATACATACATACAACCACACAAAAACAACAACCATACTTTCATACATACAGCCATACATACATACATACAAAATGGCGTAGGAAGGTGTCATACATACACATACATACACATACATACATACATACAGCCATACATACACATACATACATACATACATACATACATGAATGCATACATTCATACATACATACATGCATACATACAGCCATACATACATACATACAGATACATACAGATACATACATACATACATACACATGCATACAGCCATGCATACATGCATACATACATACAACCATACATACATACAGAAAGGCCAGAAAGGATTTAATTATCCCCTGCGCCAGTGCGTTAATATCTATGTATGTAATAGTCAACCTCGACATACATACAATATATAGATATTCATACATCAATACATACTAGCCAGTGCCAGGTATGCCCACTGTTTCATGCACGTAAGCGGGATCGACCGCGTAGATTGTAGGCCCCATGCATATGGTTGAGTTAAAAGAGCTTCCTTTCCAAGGAAGCTTCGATAGCTCAGAGCGTATCGTGGTTAGTCTTGCAATTTGCGGGCGAATCGGTGCCACAGGTTCGAGTCCCAGCAACGGCATGGTACAATTTGTGAGGCCAGAAAGGATTTAATTATCCCCTGCGCCAGTGCGTTAATATCTATGTATGTAATAGTCAACCTCGACATACATACAATATATAGATATTCATACATCAATACATACTAGCCAGTCCCAGGTATGCCCACTGTTTCATGCACATAAGCGGGATAGACCGCGTAGATTGTAGGCCCCATGCATATGGTTGAGTTAAAAGAGCTTCCTTTCCAAGGAAGATTCGATAGCTCAGAACGTATCGTGGTTAGTCTTGCAATTTGCGGGCGAATCGGTGCCACAGGTTCGAGTCCCAGCAACGGCATGGTACAATTTGTGAGGCCAGAAAGGATTTAATTATCCCCTGCGCCAGTGCGTTAATATCTATGTATGTAATAGTCAACCTCGACATACATACAATATAAAGATATTCACAAATCAATACATACAAGCCAGTGCCAGGTATGCCCACTGTTTCATGCACGTAAGCGGGATAGACCGCGTAGATTGTAGGCCCCATGCATATGGTTGAGTTAAAAGAGCTTCCTTTCCAAGGAAGATTCGATAGCGCAGAGCGTATCGTGGTTAGTCTTGCAATTTGCGGGCGAATCAGTGCCACAGGTTCGAGTCCCAGCAACGGCATGGTACAATTTGTGAGGCCAGAAAGGATTTAATTATTCCCTGCGCCAGTGCGTTAATATTTATGTTTTAATAGTGAACCTCGACATACATACAATATATAGATATTCATACATCAATACATACTAGCCAGTGCCAGGTATGCCCACTGTTTCATGCATGTAAGCGGGATCGACCGCGTAGATTGTAGGCCCCATTCATATGGTTGAGTTAAAAGAGCTTCCTTTCCAAGGAAGCTTCGATAGCTCAGAGCGTATCGTGGTTAGTCTTGCAATTTGCGGGCGAATCGGTGCCACAGGTTCGAGTCCCAGCAACGGAATGGTACAATTTGTGAGGCCAGAAAGGATTTAATTATCCCCTGCGCCAGTGCGTTAATATCTATGTATGTAATAGTCAACCTCGACATACATACAATATATAGATATTCATACATCAATACATACTAGCCAGTGCCAGGTATGCCCACTGTTTCATGCACGTAAGCGGGATCGACCGCGTAGATTGTAGGCCCCATGCATATGGTTGAGTTAAAAGAGCTTCCTTTCCAAGGAAGCTTCGATAGCTCAGAGCGTATCGTGGTTAGTCTTGCAATTTGCGGGCGAATCGGTGCCACAGGTTCGAGTCCCAGCAACGGCATGGTACAATTTGTGAGGCCAGAAATTCTCTAAAACTCTAAATTCTCTAACACTACTGAAGTCTAAGATTATTTCGGCCATGTCATCAAAAAACTTAGACTTCGATCGTGCTCAATTTACTGCTATCAAGTGGGGAAGAAAAAACTACAAAACAAAATTAACCGATTCTAGTCTGTCGGAATTTTCCCGTTATCTTTCGGACCTTCTCCCCAACACAGAGAATAGTGTGGGTAGTTCTTGTCAAACTACTACTCCTCTGCCACAAAGACAAAAACGAGCACGATCCCCACGTGTTAACACCCCTTCCAACCGTCCTGACCTTAAGGCAACACCGCCCATTGCCAAAAGGTCCACTGCACCTCACCTAACACCACTGCCTAACTCACCACCCACCCCACCTATCCCATCTAACTCATGTAGTTCAGTACCTCGTCTGGGAACTTCTGTTGCTGACGCATTAAAGTCTCCCACCGCCCCGAATCGCAACTCTGGGCGGGATACAAATTTTCGACAAACAAAATTCTTTCAATTTCGGCACAACGTTTCGGACAAATCTCAATGGCGCCTTCCAGAAATTAAGAAAAAAACTCTTCTTTTTGGCTCATCAAATCTCTCCAGAATTAATTTGGACACGCATCCTGAGGTGCAAGTAGAATGTTACCCTGGCGCCAATTTTAATCATTTTCGGACCATGGCCTCAAATTATAAGGGCAAGTCTCAACCCGAAACCATTGTTCTTAACATTGGTATAAACTCAAAAGATCAAAATCCAACCAGTGCAATAAATCAGTTGCGAAACATGATAAGCTCGATTCGGAAATGTTTCCCTAGGTCAAAAATACTTTTTATCGAGCTTAACTTTTCGGACAGACTTTTGGCTAGTCAAAAAACCTGCCTCAACCAAATAAATTTGGCTGCAAAAACAATGAGGAACATAAAAATTATACCTGCGCTTCACGCGTGTGATTTTGAGGTTGGGCAGGACAACATTCACTGGACAGAAACAACTGCCAATAAACTTTATCGCAGTTGGATGAGGTACTTAAATTTAAACTAAGGCCGGGAAAGGGTAATGTCCACCCTGATTTAGGACTAGGAACTAACATTGTTAACCTAACTGGTGACACTAACCTTCTAACATCCGCTGAAAAATCATTACTGGACAGGGGTTTGAATTTTGTTCCCACACCCCAACCAAAAACAGGCTTAGAGGCTAAACGTGACAATGGTGTAATGGATACGGCAGTTTTTGACCACAAAATGAAACTGGCCGACTATTTTCGGCGTTCAACTGGAGAAAAAATCTCATTCACGGAAAACTCCGGCTGGTTACCCCCAAACTCTAGTGTAGATCCTGAAATCATTAAAGCTCATAAAAGGATAGTGGAAAAAGTGGGTGATATGACAGTTTACACAAATCAGCAAAATCTTTCTGTCATGGAACGTCGTGCTCTCACCAAACTACGCAAAAACCGCAAAATTGTTATAAAAACTGCAGATAAAGGGTCAGCCACTGTCATTCTATCAAGGGAGAACTATATCCGGGAAGCCCATCGACAGCTTAATAATTCAAAGTACTACAAAAAATTAGACAAAGCTATTTGGCCTGAAAATTGTAAAAAGTTCAATGCAATTATTCACTGTCTAAAAGATCGAGGACATATAAATAAAAAAACAAGTAAAATATTTAGAAGCCAGGTCACAATCACAAACCCGGAAATTTTATTTACTTCCAAAAATTCACAAGCCAGTCGATACATGGACCGATATTAACACACCACCCGGTCGTCCAATCATTTCAGACTGTGGATCAGAATCGTACAATATTTCAGAATACATAGATTTTCACTTAAAACTAATTGCAAATAGACATGAAAGCTTTGTGAAAAACACTGAAGATCTTCTATCAAAATTATCAAAAACCAAAATCCCAAAAGATTCATTCTTGGTTACCCTTGATATTGACTCCATGTACACCAACATAGGTATTGATGCGGGCATTGATTCAGTTAAGAGAGCATTCGATAAGTACCCAATACAAACAGACCAGATACGAACATTATTGAGCTGTTAGAATTAAGCCTAAAAGGAAATGATTTTAAGTTTGATGGAGAAATGTATCAGCAAGTGTGTGGTTGTGCTATGGGCAAACGTTTTAGTCCAAACTTTGCATCTATCTATGTCGCCGAATGGGAAGAGGCTGCTTTAAAGAAATCGAGTAAAACACCTCTTTGTACCTCAGATATCTCGACGATATACTTATCATTTGGCCACATTCTAAACAAGAATTTTGGAACTTTTTGAGCTATTAAATCAACAGGATGACTATCAAACTTAAGGCCACCATATCAGATAAATCAGTTGACTTTTTGGATGTAACAATTTATAAAGGTACACAGTTTGAAACATCAGGTTACCTAGACTACAACGTGTTTTTCAAACCCACATACACACACCAACTTCTCCACTGCAAGTCTTTTCACCCACGCCACACCTTTAAAGGCATTGTTAAATCTAAGATTATTAGATTTCACAGAAATTCGAGTAACAAACAGAATTTCAATGACGCGTGTTCTCTTTTATGTAGTGCTTTAAAACCTAGGGGATATTGAACACGATTTTTAAGAAAAAATAAATCTGAAACTGTTCGAGAATTAGAAAATCCCTAGGGCAACTGAAGACTATAAACCATACACACTTCAGCAGAACCAATCACCTCAAATAAGCACTGGCTCCCCTACTACTTGTGCCAAAACCAGGTGTAGACTTCACAACTTACTTAAAACGCAGTCGACTTTCAAAAGTCAACAGACCAAAATTGAATATCAAATTCGGACAGACATGAACTGTGATTCGAAAAATGTAGTATATCTAATCACCTGTAATTTATGTAAAAAACAGTACGTAGGACAAACGCAAAACCAACTGAGAATTAGAGCAGTTTGTCACAAGTATGATATTCGGCATGAAGTTGACACCCCTGTCGCCAATCACTTCAATCTACCTGACCATTCGTTAGATGAAAATTTTGAAATAATTCCAATTGAACAACCCCTGATACTTGGTTCAAAAGACGAAACAGACCTCTTGAGACTTGAACGAGAGGCCTTCTGGATTCGTACATTACAGACAAAACAGCCATTTGGAATAAACGTTGAATCTGGTAAAGCTGTAAAAAGAGATAAAATAATTTTTCCAATAATTTACAGTCGACGTAGCGTTGATATTGGTAAACTTATGAAGGAGGAGTTTTTAAATCAATTTACTGCTATCAAGTGGGGAAGAAAAAACTACAAAACAAAATTAACCGATTCTAGTCTGTCGGAATTTTCCCGTTATCTTTCGGACCTTCTCCCCAAACACAGAGAATAGTGTGGGTAGTTCTTGTCAAACTACTACTCCTCTGCCACAAAGACAAAAACGAGCACGATCCCCACGTGTTAACACCCCTTCCAACCGTCCTGACCTTAAGGCAACACCGCCCATTGCCAAAAGGTCCACTGCACCTCACCTAACACCACTGCCTAACTCACCACCCACCCCACCTATCCCATCTAACTCATGTAGTTCAGTACCTCGTCTGGGAACTTCTTTTGCTGACGCATTAAAGTCTCCCACCGCCCCGAATCGCAACTCTGGGCGGGATACAAATTTTTCGACAAACAAAATTCTTTCAATTTTCGGCACAACGTTTCGGACAAATCTCAATGGCGCCTTCCAGAAATTAAGAAAAAAACTCTTCTTTTTGGCTCATCAAATCTCTCCAGAATTAATTTGGACACACATCCTGAGGTGCAAGTAGAATGTTACCCTGGCG
>NC_054711.1:19889884-19915324 GCF_016097555.1 Gigantopelta aegis
GTATATCTAATCACCAGTAATTTATGTAAAAACCAGTACGTAGGACAAACGCAAAACCAACTGAGAATTAGAGCAGTTTGTCACAAGTATGATATTCGGCATGAAGTTGACACCCCTGTCGCCAATCACTTCAATCTACCTGACCATTCGTTAGATGAAAATTTTGAAATAATTCCAATTGAACAACCCCTGATAATAATGTTCAAAAGACGAAACAACCATTTGGAATCAACGTTGAATCTGGTAAAGCCGTATAAAGAGATAAAAAAAATGTTTCCACTAATTTACAGTCGACGTAGCGTTGATATTGGTAAACTTATGAAGGAGGAGTTTTTAAAGCTGCAAACTGTTATGAACAACCCTATTACAGCACGCCCGGTTATTGCATACAGAAAAAATCCAAGTCTCAAGGATATCTTAGTCTCCACACGACTACCCGCCGCCTAAGCCTACGTCTAAGCCTCTAAACCAGTCCATTTTTCAGCGGTTGCTTTGTTGTTATCCCTTTCCTAACAATTTGTTTTACAAACAAATACATGGTATCCGGCTGATAAACAAAACATAGTACTAGCCAAATAAATTTAAAACAAGACCGAAAAACAGTTATTATTTTGTATATCACAACGGTCAATTTAAAATCAATTTCGAATCGCTGCGGCAAAATTAGAAAATAATATTTTTTTAGTTTATTAAATTAAATACATACATACATACACAAATACAACACACATGCATACATACACACATACATACAACCATACATACAACAATACATACAACCATATACGAACACATACATACATATATACATGCATACACACATACACATACACATACACATACACATACACATACACATACACATACACATACACATACACATACACAACACACATACATACATACCAATTGAACAACCCCTGATACTTGGTTCAAAAGACGAAACAGACATCTTGAGACTTGAACGAGAGGCCTTCTGGATTCGTACATTACAGACAAAACAGCCATTTGGAATCAACGTTGAATCTGGTAAAGCTGTAAAAAATAATTGTGGTTTTACACACTTCTGTAAATGTTACTCTTAATGTAAATACTAATTGCATGTACTTACCTTAATTTGTGTATTTATAATCACACGTCTGTCCTGGTCGACTGTATATTACGTAATCTGTGTATTAATACTCACACGTCGGGCCGCTATTGGGCATGTGTCCATGCTACACGACTTCAAATACCCGGTGAAACTGCTCGACAGCTTAACCACTTGACAACAGACACCGTTTCTTGTTTGTTTTCCTGGTTAGTCACCTAAGCTACTGGGGTTTTTTTATTTATCGCGTGACTGGCAATTCCCGAGAAAGGATGCAAAAGTGACGTATTCAAATCAATATATCTATTCTCGAGGAACTAGGAAAGCCCAACACGGACAGATAAACGTGTCTAAAATTGATTGTGGATTATTTTTTAATGTTTCTATTTCACGAATATATTTCAAAATATTAATATTTTCTAATTGATGTTTATAATTTATTTATATATTTATTTTTGTGGTGACAAATGACGCGATAGTTTTATACTTTAGGCTTGTTAAATAGGAATGTTCACCTGCATTTTAGTTACCAACAAAAGCCTATACAACCAAAACAAACGACGTGACGTTTTGTGCATTATGATTGTTAAATAGAGACCTCAACCTGCACCTTAGTTACTAACACGCCCCCACCCCACCTCCCCCACCCCCACCCCCACCCACCATACAAAAGACAAGACGGCGCACATCACGGACTTTGATATATCAGTAGTTAAGCACTGGTTTGATTGTGAAATAGTTCAATGGCCCCACCGACGGGGATGGACCCCAGACCGACCGCGCATCACGCGAGTGTTTTGCCACTGGGCTACGTCCCACCACTCTACGTACATATTAATAACAAACAAACAAACAAACACACAAAAAACAAAACAAAACAAACAAACAAACACACAAAAACAAACAAAACAAACAAACGTGTATCATTCCAATGGGCTAATCGATCACTTGCGTCCCATTGTGTCAACACGTTGAGTGACATTTAAAGAGAAAAAAGGGGCGGGATCTAGCTCATTTCATAGAGTGCTTGCTTTGAGTGGTTTGATCGTAGGCCCGGTTGGGGCTTTTCCCGTCCCAACTTCTGGCCTCAGACCACCATTAATTTCACTATGTTTTCTCATGTAGTTCCAGTGGCTGTAGCACTTTTATTAATTTCACCAGGCCACTGACATTTCACAAGAAACGTTACATGCCTGGGGTCAGTAAACACCCAAAACGACGACCCCTGTTGTCCAGCTCTTTTTCACGTTATATCAGTGTAAACAAACGCACATAGGCACATCAGTTTTGACCTATGATTAATAAATGTGCTCTAGTGGTGTCGTTAAACAAAACAAAATTCCATCCGGCATAAGAGAACATTCCCGTACCAAATTACTGGATCCAACTAGAACTGAACTTTCATTACGCGGATGCAAATGATTATTTAAAGATGGTAATATCTAGGTCTGGATTCGAGCCCATAGACTTTGGCATAGCGCATCGCTATTTGCTGTAGTGATGCATCTTGGTCCATGCCCACACGCGTCCATTACCAAAGAAACGTTTATTTCAAAACCTATATATGTTGTTACAGAATTAAGTGAATATAGTCACTTATTCTATCAAAGTTAAACTATGTTTTGTTTAACGACACCACTAGAGCACATTTATTAATCGTTGACTTATTAATCATCGACTATTGGATGTCAAACATTTGGTAATTGTGGCATATAGTCTAAGAGAAGAAACCTGCTACATTGTTCTATTAGTAGCAAGGAATCCTTGTTATGCACCATCCAAAATACAGGAAAACACACACTACAAACTTTAATGTGCTTGTCGTGGTGTACTAGATGGAACGAGGAATAGCCCAATGGATCCACCGACGGCATATGTCAGATGAAGGCAGCTGACAGTGTCCATTGATGAGGAAATCTCTTGAGTTTATCAACCAGTCGTTCTTACAAGAACATTGAATCGGTAATTCTCGGTAGTTTTATTAATAGAAGCTTTATCTTGAGAGAAATATCCACCTCTCAGCAGATTAATGAACACAATTTAGGTGTTATATGTACATATTGCAAAACCCGATCTACACCATCCGATTATTATACATTCAAATAAATTGATTTCTTGTCTGTGAAAAAAAAAAAAATATATATATATATATATCATGAAATAGATAAATGACCAATCATTACTGTCTCATATGCGCATGTATATGCATCGAAAGAAACTAATTTATCATAATGACATAACTAGACGGCCAGTAACACTGTGATCAATGACGTAGGCTTGTAGTGTATCCCGTGACAACAAGACAGCCAGCAACACTGTGATTAATGACATAGCCTTGTAGTGTATCCCGTGACAACAAGAGGGTCAGTAACACTGTGATTAATGTCGTAGCCTTGTAGTGTATCCCGTCACAACAAGACGGCCAGTAACACTGTGATCAATGACGTAGCCTTGTTGTGTATCCCGTGTCAAATTGTCAGGACGTCGTACACATCGCGACTTATAGCTGGTTTTGGGAATGTACTCTCTTCTTCTTTCCCTTCAGCCAGGTTGAACTTCCTGATTCCATCTTTACTAAAATGCAACAGTTTTCCATGTCTGTGAACGATACCGAAATCAATAATACCAAACGATTCCCACTTAGCTGCTAGTTTACTCTTAATCTGGATTTGTCCATTTCTGTCAGTCACGTGAATGTGCATCACGTTGCCATCATAGTACATCAGATATGCATCCGGGAGGTGAATAGATCCTCTTAGTGAACAGGAGGTACAAGGCAACTTTGTATCCAGCTTGGTGACAGCGCGGGTTGTAGTGTTAAAACACTGGATGAGATCTGACGAGCTGACGTTTACTTGTTCTGGCGAGTTGTAGGATACTTGTCCTCCCATAACGAGGATCTTTTCACCAACTGTGACAGGAAAAGCGAACACTCTGTTCAATCACAAATCACCAACCACCTGCCACTGCTCCTCACATTCGGTCTTTGCTTCTGTTGTACTGGTAAGCCCGCCGCTTATTACATACACGTCATAACTAGTTGTTGTTGTACAGCGAAACCAGTGTCCATAGTGTGCACAGTGGAGATCTGGACCTACGTTCCACACTTTTCTAACGGTGTCATGTACACCAGTGTACAGTTACCTTGTTTATAACCACCACCAGTGATGTAGATGCTGTCTTCAAAACTCGCTGCTGAATACCACGCTCCGTGATCTACCGGGACTGGCGGGACGTCTTCCCACTTCTTCTCCGACGTGAAACAAGACGTACGTAACTTGTCGGTGTGGTGTAGTACGAAGACATCGAAGACATCAAGTCGGTTGGCAACAAACCTTGTTGTCGTAAGTTGTGGCTGGCGTGAACATAAAACCAGTTCTATCATTTTACTCACAGCGCTCTTCTCAAGAAGGATCTTTGAAAACGCTACCTCATTAGCAAGAAACTGTTGATCAACAATATCCAGTCGCACATTTAAAACAAATACTATTGACGTCCTGCTACTCTGGGTTATTATGTTCAATCCAGTTCATGGCGACTTTCAGAATGTCATCTTCTTTACAGGTTAAGTCATCTTTGGAACTTATTTCCAAAAGTTCTGCCTTTGACAGATGAATAAAATTTTCCGTTTTAACAAAGTCAGCCAAGTTATCAGTCAACAGGAAAGCGCCCGTTTGGATAAATCTAGGAAATTATAGAGTTTCAGGGTTCTCCACCAATTTAAACAATTCTTAGGAGTTAGGTCAATACTTTGGTTCAGGTAGATGATACAGATTTTTTTTTTATATAATCAAGCTGCATCATCTCGGCAGCGTCTAAAATATGCATGCAGTTGTCCTCGTTTATCACATTAATTTTGTAGAAATACAGCTTGAGAATATCCTGATATTCTGACAGAGACACAGACGGAAGTTTCAGGACGCCCGTCCGACTCTCTGTCATGTCTGATGCAAACATCGCCAGGAAGTAAGGTGACAATGCTGCCAGAATGAGCCGGTTGTTGTGTCGTCATTACAAATCACCTGTATATCACTGAATGAACCATTGGTCATCTCTTGATGAATGTTCTGCAGAAGTTGAGTTTGAACGTCCTCCATTGGAAAAAGCTACAGAAATCAACTGAAAAACCCCAATCTATAACTTGATTTTCATTGCGCAAAAAAATTAATTCCAATTTTTCAGAAACCCAGGGCTTGTATTTTGGTAAAATTGAAAAGTAAAAAAAACAAAATTGGTATTTATCACACACCTGTGTTATGAAGTTTGTTTTGTTTCACGACACCACTAGAGAACATTGATTAAGTAATCATGGGCTATTGAATGTTAAACATTTGCTATTTATGACTGGTAGTCACCAGAGGAAACCCGCTGCACGTTTCCTAATACCTCAAAGGATCGTTTATATGTACCTTTCCACAGATAAAAACACACGGCCTATGACCAGTTGTAGTGTTCTGGTTGGAACGACAATAAACACAATCAGCTGAATGGATGCACCTGGGTGATTTGATCCTGCCATGCAAGCACCTCAAGCGAGCACTCAACCAACTGAGCTAAACGTAACTAAGGTAGATAGAAAAACTTAAGTGCGTTGTCGTTGAGTCAGTATTCCCTGTTGATAGACATCAGGTGCAACTGTTTATTTAAAAACAATCTTGATAACCTCAAGGTCCAAACCGGGGGAGGGGACGAGGGAGACGAATGTTGTTTTGGTGGGGTTTTTTTACTACTACCCCATATAAATGAAGATTAAAATATGCATTGTGCCCTTCACACGAGGCTGCGTCCCCAACACTAGAGCTTGTGCTCTACAGCCCCCACTCCCACACTCCATATATATTACGCTCACAACCAAACCTCGAAAAGAGAGAGAGAGAGAGAGAGAGAGAGAGAGAGAGAGAGAGAGAGAGAGAGAGAGAGAGAGAGAGAGAGGTGGGAAGATCGCTCGCCACAGTCCAGCCCTTTCGTATATTTTATTCTATGGCTGTTTTGGTTATTTTAACATTTGTCCGAGGAAAAAAGAGAGGAAACCAGTTACTGGGTGTTCTCATTTTAAATCTGCACCAGAACCTCCAGCACCCCAGTAATAAAATTAAATCAGCTTATTTGGATCTTACTCTACATGTCCAGGCGGGTTGAGTAACGTGCAGCTAACAACATTAAATGGAGTATATTGCCATATGACACTGTTTGTTTTGTTTAACGACTCCACTAGAGCATATTGATTTATTAATCATCAGCTATTGAATATCAGACATTTGTTAATTATGATATATAGTCATAGAGAGGAAACCTGCTTAATGTTTCCATTAGTAGCAATTGATATTTTATTTTCACCTTCCCACAGACGGGATAGCACATACCAGGAACTTTGATATACCAGTCGTAATGCATTGACTGTAACTGGACTGTTGGATAACAAAGGCAACAACGTTTACAGGTATGCACCCATATTTCCATACCTTAAGAGACGGTACTTACAAGTATACAGGTAATATTATATGTTATGAAACTCGACTGTGTGTAATATCTCTTTGTTAACTGTCAGTACTTACAAGAACACAGGTAATATTATATGTTGTGAAACTCGACTGCGTGTTATATCTCTTTGTTACATGTCAGTACTTACAAGTACACAGATATTATATGTTGTGAAACTCGACTGCGTGTGATATCTCTTTGTTACATGTCAGTACTTACAAGTACACAGGTAATAGTATATGTTTTAAAACTCGACTGCGTGTGATATCTCTTTGTTACATGTCAGTACTTACAAGTACACAGGTAATATTATCTGTTGTGAAACTCGACTGTGTGTGATATCTCTGTGTTACATGTCAGTACTTACAAGTACACAGGTAATATTATATGTTGTGAAACTCGTCTGCGTGTGATATCTCTTTGTTACATGTCAGTACTTACAATTACACAGGTAATATTATATGTTGTGAAACTCGACTGTGTGTGATATCTCTTTGTTACATGTCAGTACTTACAAGTACACAGGTAATATTATATGTTGTGAAACTCGATTGTGTGTGATATCTCTTTGTTACATGTCAGTACTTACAAGTACACAGGTAATATTATCTGTTGTGAAACTCGACTGTGTGTGATGTCTCTTTGTTACATGTCAGTACTTACAAGTACACAGGTAATATTATATGTTGTGAAACTCGTCTGCGTGTGATATCTCTTTGTTACATGTCAGTACACAGGTAATATTATATGTTGTGAAACTCGACTGTGTGTGATATCTCTTTGTTACATGTCAGTACTTACAAGTACACAGGTAATATTATATGTTGTGAAACTCGTCTGCGTGTGATATCTCTTTGTTACATGTCAGTACTTACAAGTACACAGGTAATATTATATGTTGTGAAACTCTTTGTTACATGTCAGTACTTACAAGTACACAGGTAATAGTATATGTTTTAAAACTCGACTGCGTGTGATATCTCTTTGTTACATGTCAGTACTTACAAGTACACAGGTAATATTATCTGTTGTGAAACTCGACTGTGTGTGATATCTGTGTTACAAGTCAGTCGTAAATATGTCCCTATACCATGTCTATTTTAACCACACCAGGGACAAGACACGTTCCCGGAGAATGCACCAGCTGAAAGATAATTCCATAAGGCAGGCTTGGAAACAGGGCGATCTGACCCATCGATAATCTGTCAGATTTTGTCTCCTCTCCCCCAACCCCCTGTCTCGTACGCTTATGATAAATGGGATTCTGGGACATGATCCTGAGAAAATATGTTTAATTTCAGGTGTTTAAATATTACATTTACAGCCCTTATCCACCAAAACGCCTCCCCCCCCCCCCCCCCCCCCCAATGTTTAACAGCTCATGTAAAGCTCGCTAGTGTGCGCCTAACCGGTAATGTAACAACGAACGGTTGTGTGAGAAGTATTGATTATTAAAGTAACACATTAAAAATGTCACACTAACTTTGTCAATCATAGGGCGGGACGTCGCCATATGGAAAAGCGCTCGCCTGCTGCAAGTCGGTATAAGATCGATCCCTGTTGGTGAGCCCATTGGGCTATTTCTCGTTCTAGCCAGTGCGCCACGACTGACCGTGGTATGTAGCCTACTATTCTGTCTGTGGGATTATGAGTATAAAATATCACTTGCCACTAATGCAAACATTTAGATGTTTTCCACTCTAAGACTGTATTTAAAAATTACCAAATATTTGACATCTAATTGCCGATGAATAAAACAAATGTGCTCTAGTGGTGTATATTATCAGTATCAATATCAATAAGGGGAGGGCTAGAGGTGACTCGAACCTATAATTGCTATAATAGAGAAGAATCGAGTTGTGCGTTTTATTTCCAGACCCAGGTGCGGATCTAGTACTAAATAACGGGGGGGGGGGGGGGGGACCTGATAGGATTATTTAGGATAACACTGTTCTTCAAACCTTCATTCTTAAGTAAAATACTGGGACGGGATATAGTTGAGCCGACAGAGCGCTTGACTGTGGTGCTTCCGCCGCAGGATCGAACCTCCTCAGTGGACCCATTATGTGACTGCTTTTGGGTTTTTTGTTTATCGTTGACGTCAGTGACCCATATATGACCTGGTATATCAAGGATAGTTGTGTGTGCAGTCTAGTATATGGGAAAGTGCATATAGAAGATACCTTGTTGATAATGATAAAAATGTAGCAGGTTTTCTCGGTACACTACGAGTCAAAATTAACAACTGTCTGATAGCCTATGACTAATTAGTGAACGTGCTCTAATGTTACCGTTAAACAATACAAAATAACATTTAAGTAACTTGTTAGTGAAAGCAAATTTACCAGGCTGAACTGGGGTGGGGCTGTGATAACCGTGTCTCACGCACCTCCCCTTCAATCCGCACATGCTGTTCATACACCTTTAAAAAAAAAAAAACCTTTGTTTCTTACTTCGCTGTCCCACAACTGTTATATTAAAGACCGCGGTATGCGTTGTCCTGTCCGTGGGAAAATGCATATAAGATATCCCTTGTTGCTAATAAAAAAAGTAGTTGTTATCTAGCGATTAATTACCAAATGTCTGACATCCAGTATCCGATGATTAATTGATTAATGTGTTCTAGTGGTGTCATTAAACAACCCACGACACCACTAAAACACACTGATTTATTAATCATCGGCTATTAGATGTCAAACATTTGGTGATTTTAACACAGTCGTAGAGAGGAAACCCGCTACATCAGTAGTAAGGGATCTCTTATATGCACCATCCCACAGACAGTGTAGCACATGCCACCGCTTTATATATTCCAGTCGTAGTGCACGAGCTAGAACGAGATATAGCTCAATGGGCCCACCGACGATGTTGGGAAAGTACATTTACCTGGCTGAACTGGGATGGGGCTGTGATAAGCGTCTATCATTCGGCATCCCCTTCAATCTGTACCCAATTTTCATCAACCGTATAAGAAAATAATGATCAGGCTGGTAGGTACTGGGTTCGTATCCCACCTGAGGCAATGTGTGATTTTTTTCATGCCAGTACTGGCTCCAACCTAAAGTAAGTGCACCTGTAACCTCAATGACGAAAATCACTATGATCATTCGTCCCCCACCCCCACCACCCCCACCCCACCCCCCAACCCAGGTGATACCAATTGGCGGTGTCTAGTTCAGTTGCTAGAATGATAGCCTTAGGTGGTTTGGTCGTGCGACCGATTGGGGGTAAACTGTGGTATGAGCTGCCCTGTTTCTAGGAAAGTACATGTAAAAGACGTCTTGGTACTAATGGAATCGTATAGCAGGTTTCCACTAAGACTACATTTCAGAATTATTCAATTTGTTGAGCTCCAATAACCTATCATTAACATATTTGCTCTAGTGGTGTCGTTAAACAAAACAAACTTTAACTATGATAGAATAATAAAATATATTCACTTAATTCTGTAACAATACACGTACGTTCTGAAATAAACGTTTGTTTAATAATGAAGGCGTGTGGTTATGATCCAATGCGCACCATTACAGCAAATAGCGATGCACTATGTCAAAGGCTATGGGTTCGAATCCAGACCTAGACATAACCACGTATTCTTTAAATAATCAATTAATGGACACTGTCAGGTGTCTTCATCCGATATAAGCCGTCGATGGGCCCATTAGACTATTTCTCGTTCATCCAGTGCACTACGACTGGTATATTAAAGTTTGTGGTATGTGTCGTCTTGTCTGTGGGGAGGTGCATATAAACAAATCCTTGCTACTAATGGAAACATGTATCGGGTTTCCTCTCTAAGACCATATGCCCGAATGACCAAATGTTTGAAATCCAATAGCCGATAATCAATAAAACAGTGTGTTCTAAAGAAAGAAATATTTTATTTAACGACGCACTCAACACATTTTATTTACGGTTATATGGCGTCAGACATATGGTTTGAGAGGAAATCCGCTGTCGCCACTACATGGGCTACTCTTTCCTTTTAGCAGCAAGGGATCTTTTATTTGCGCGTCCCACAGGCAGGATAGCACAAACCATGGCATTTGTTGAACCAGTTATGGATCACAGGTCGATGCAAGTGGTTTACACGTACCCATTGAGCCTTGCGGAGCACTCACTCAGGTTTTGGAGTCGGTATCTGGATAAAAAAATCCCATGCCTCGACTGGAATCCGAACCCAGTACCTACCAGCCTGTAGACCGATGGCCTAACCACGACGCCACCGAGGCCCGCCACAGTGTGTTCTAGTGGTGCCGTTAAATAAAACTAAATTTGGGACCGACATAAGACAGCTCCGTACCAAATGACTGCATCCAACGAGAACTGAATTTCAATAAAAAAAAGAAAGAAAGAAATGTTTTATTTAACGACGCACTCAACACATTTTATTTACGGTTATATGGCGTCAGACATATGGTTAAGGACCACGCAGATTTTGAGAGGAAACCCGCTGTCGCCACTACATGGGCTACTCTTCTGATTAGCAGCAAGGGATCTTTAATTTGCGCTTCTCACAGGCAGGATAGCACAAATCATGGCCTTTGTTGAACCAGTTATGGATCACTGGTCGGTGCAAGTGGTTTACACCTACCCATTGAGCCTTGCGGAGCACTCACTCAGGGTTTGGAGTCGGTATCTGGATTAAAAATCCCATGCCTCGACTGGGATCCGAACCCAGTACCTACCAGCCTGTAGACCGATGGCCTACCACGACGCCACCGAGGCCGGTCACAGTGTGTTCTAGTGGTGCCGTTAAATAAAAATAAATTTGGGACCGACATAAGATAGCCCCGTACCAAACGACTGCATCCAACGAGAACTGAATTTCAATAAGAAATCTCTAGAGTGTATTAGCCAGTCGTGGAGCACTGGATGAACGAGAACTAGTCCAATGGGCCCATCGACGGCTTATATCGAATGAAGACACCTGACATTGTCCATTGATTAAGCAATCTCTGGAGTTTGTGAACCAGAGTTTTCATGTAGTAAACGATGTTACAAGAAAAGTGAATCTGTAATGTTCGGTAGTTTCATTAATACAAGCTTTGTCTCGAGACAAATATCCACCTGTCAACAGATTAATGAATAAACGTTGTGTCACATATGTACATATTACAATCTGATTATTATACATTCATATAAATTGTGTTCTTGTCTGTGAATTAAAAAAATATACTCTTCAAAAAAGTAGGGAAACCTGAAATATTAATGTTAATATTAACTATTAGACCGAACATACGTTTTGACCACAGACATCCTAGTAAAGAACGTCCAGGTCTGTTTATTAACACACCGAAACGCATTCCATAGTTTGCACGTGCATTAAGCTTAGTTTATACTTTTGACGCCGTCAACCGCCGTAATACGCTAGCATACGGCCGCAGCCGGTGGCGGCCGGCGTTCGCCAGCGCAAAGGTTTAAACTTTAAACGCCTGCGAGCACTCGCCGTAAACCAGCTCAGTTCGGCATAAACATTTCCAAAGTTTAATTGTGTTGAACTTTCAAGATGTGCGCTTGCAAACGCCGCCAATTCAGCCAATCAGAAGTAGCCACATCATTCCACAACACATATAATAGGGAGTTTTACTCATTTACTCATTCTCTGATTGGGTTTTCCCTGTTCCAACCATTGCTCAACTGGACAAAGGCCGTGGTATGTTTTATCCTGTCTGTGAGATGATGCATCAGGGCTTCTAGATGTTGTTTAATATCCACGAGCCATGGGATCAGTGATTCTAAGAATGCACTAGCCACGATTAAAAAGTCGCTAGTCCTACTTTACTAAAGAGGGAGATAGAGCTTAAAACACTAATATTGGGGGTTGGGCTGGGAGACAGGATATGCATATATACTAAATAGACTTAACTGCGACATTTGATAAAAAGAAATCACTAGCCGTCGGGCATTGCACTATTAATTATTTACTGGCCCAACATTGAATATCACTAACCATGGGAGTGGGACTACCATAATATAGAAGCCCTGATGCATATAAAATATCCCTTGTTACAGGTCATATCTTCCACGATTTTTTTCGTCCCTGGTCATTTCGTCTACGGTACCTTTTCGTCCATTGGTCATTTCGACTACTGGCTTTTTTTTTCTCTATTTTTTAATTTATTGCCATTTAAGTTAAAAAATGTAGCGGGTTTCCCCTGAATCTGTGTAAGAATGACCATTAAGTTTGACGTCAAATAGCCGATGATTAAACAGTCAATGCGCTATAGTGGCGTCGTTAAATAAAAACAAACTTTACTTCCAATTATAACTGTTGCATTAGAATTTATGTTAGCCATCTTGACATCTGGAAAATTAAAATATCTACATGGAGCCTTGAAAATAGTTTGGCGCCTGCGAGCGTTGATTTACCCTTGAGACAATGACGCTAAACGCGCGATCATGTCTGCCGGCAGTCGCCAGCTGACGCCGCCAACCGGCGTAGCGTATACTAGCGTATTACGGCGGGTGATGGCGACAAAAGCATAAACCCTGTACACGTGCGTGGGGCGTCATTCTCGATTTTGACAATTTCAAGGAAGGTCGATTAATCACTGTGGAACATTATTTCTGTCAATAATTTTCATTCTGTTGATCATACAGTTGCTATTGTTTTGTTTTTAATAATTTATATTGTTTTAATTTGCGATTTACTGATAAAAAACGTCAACTTTCAAATTTCACTTCTGACCCCAATCGTCTTTCAAGATCTTTGGTAGTCATAAAACCTACTGTAATACTGAACTACCGGTTGTAATGTTTGCCCAAATAATTCACTATTATCATATAACCATTCCCCACAGCTAATATACCTTAAAATTTTGGCGATAACTGTAAATGCTTGTTAGAGTGTCCCTACTTTTTAAAGAGTATATAATAAAACAGATTAATGAACAATCATTACCGTGTCTCATATGTGCATACATGTATATGTACACGAAAACAAACACATTTATCATAACGAAATGAGTAGACATGTCCATAAATGTCCATACATCACACTGTGATTATTGACATAGCTGTGTAGTGTATCCCGTGTCAAATGGTCAGGACGTCGTACACGTCGCCTCTTCTAGATGGGTTTGGGAATGTATTATTTTCTTCTTTACCTTCAGCCAGGTTGAATTTTATGATTTCATCTTTACTAAAACACAATAGTTTTCCATGTCGGTAAACGATGCCAAATCTATGACCAAAGGATTTCCACTCAGCTGTTAGTTTATTCTCAACCTGGATTTCACCATTTCTGTCAGTGACGTGAATATGCATCACGTTGCCATCGCTGTCCATCAGATATACATCTGGGAGGTGAACAGATCCTCTTATTGTACAGGAGGTACAAGATAACTTTGTCTCCAGCTTTGTGACAGCGCGGGTTGCAGTGTTAAAACACTGGATGAGAGCTGATGGGATGTAATTTATTCGTCCTCCCATAACGAGGATGTTCTCACCAACTGCAACAGGAAAGGCAAGCAATCTGTTCAATCCCAAATCACCAACCACCTGCCATTGCGCCTCACTCTCGCTCTTCTCTTCTATTGTGCTGGTATCCAAACCGCTTATTACATACACTTTAGAACTAGCTGTGGCTGTACAGTGACACCAGTGTTCGTGGTTGAGATCTGGACCTACGTTCCACACGTGTCTAATGGTGTCATACAACAGTGTACATTTCGGTTGTTTATCACCACCAGTGATGTAGATCGTGTTATCCAAACTCGCTGCTGGATAATACTGTCCAGGATCTACTGGGGCTGGCGGGACGTCTTCCCACTTCTCTTCCGACGTGAAACAAGATAGCAGTAACAGGTCGGTGTGTTGTAGTACGAAGACATCAGGTCGGTTGGCAGCAAACCTCGTTGTGCGTGTACGTTGTGGCCGGGCTGAACATGAAACGTGTTTTATCATTTCCCTCACAGCGCTATTCTCAAAAACGATCTTTGAAAACGCTATCTCATTAACAAGAAATTGTCGGTCAACAATATCCAGTCGCACATTTTCAAAAATACTCTGGACGTCCTCTTGTTCTGGATTATTATGTTCAATCCAGTTCATGGCAACTTTCAGAATGTCATCTTCTTTACAGGTTAAGTCATTTTCGGAAATTATTTCCAAAAGTTCTGCCTTTGCCAGATGAATAACATTTTCCGTTTTAACAAAATCAGCCAAGTTATCAGTAAAACAGGAAAGTGCCCGTTTGGACAAATCAAGGAAATTGTAGAGTTTCAGGGTTCTCCACAAATTTAGACAATTTTGAAGAGTTATTTCCATATTTTGGTTCAAGTAGATCTTACAAAGATGTTTGATATGATCAAGCTGCATCATCTCGGCAGCGTCTAAAATATGCATACAGTTGTCCTCGTTTATAAGATTAATGTTGCAGAAATACATCTTGAGAATGTCCTGATATACTGACAGAGACACAGAGGGAAGTTTCAGGACGCCCGTCAGACTCTCCGTCATGCCTGATGTAAGCATCGCCCGGAAGTAAGGTGACAACGCTGCTAGAACGAGTCGACTTCCAGTCGTTGTCTCGTCATTACAAATCACCTGTATATCACTGAACGAACCGTTGATCATCTCTTGATGAATGTTCTGCAGAAGTTGGGTTTGAATGCCCTCCATTTTAAACAGCTACTGGAATGAACTGAAATTAAATTTTTAAAATTGATTTTCATTAGCAAAAAAAATAAATATATTGCAATTGTGCACAAACCAGGGCTGTATTTTTCTAAAATTGAAGCGTAAAACACTTTAAGTTGGTATTTATCACACACCTTAAGTTATGAAGTTTGTTTTGTGTAACGACACCACTAGAGAATGTTAAACATTTGCTATTTCTGACTGGTAGTCACCACAGGAAACCCAGTACACTTTTCCTAATGCATCAAGGATCTTTTATATGGACTTATTCACAGATAAACAGAACACACCACTACCTATGACCAGTTGTGGTGCTCAGTTTGGAACGACAATTCACACAATCAGTTGAATGGATGCACCGGGGTGGTTTGATCCTGTCATGCAAGCACCTCAAGGGAGCACTCAACAGACTGAGTTAAATCTCGTCATTGAACGTAACTAAGTTAGAGAGACAAACTTAAGTCTGTTGCCGTTAAGGCAGTCTTTCCTACTGACACACACCAGGTGGAACTGTTTATTTAAACAAAGAATCTTGATAACATCAAGGTCCAAACCGGAGGAGGGGAAGGGGGAGAGAAATGTACTTTTTTCATGTCTACTCCATATAAATGAAGATTAAAAAATGCATTGTGCCCCCCCCCCCACGAGACTGTGTCCCCTCCACTAGAGCGTGTGCTCTAACCCTCCCCCCCCCCAACTCCCATATTCCATATATAGTATCTTACAACCGAGCCTCGATGAGAGAGAGAGAGAGAGAGAGAGAGAGAGAGAGAGAGAGAGAGAGAGAGAGAGAGAGAGAGAGATGGGAAGTGCATAGTATCATTTATTCCTGCTTTTAAAATAAGAAAACCCTATAGCGGGTTTCCTCTCTTTCTTCCTCGGACAAATGTTAACATAACCAAAACAGCCGTAGTATAAAATATATGAAAGGGGGTCTGGACTGGAGCGATCTTTATAGCGCGGCCGTGTCATGATCACCCAGAGATGTTTTGAACACAGATCGAAAATTTTGTCGTAACTGGAGCGTGGTTTCGACCCCTGATTCCCCACCCTGCATCCGCGCCTGAAAATGTGTTAATGTGGCGTTAAAGAAACATTCCTTTTCTTGGTGTTGTATATGTTTGTACCACCAAACAATTCAGGATAAACATGTCCGCCATACGGGAAATATGTCAAGCCCATAGGAACCGGGGAAGGGGTGCGTGAGACCAAACAATTCAGAATAAATATGGGAACCATTTCAAGCCCAAAGGAACTAGGGGAGGGGGTGGAGAGACAAAATATACGTTTTGTTTCCCTACTACATATAAATGAATATTAAAATATGCGTTGTCTCACCACTAGAGACTGTGACCTCGCCACTACAGGTTGCTCCTTCCAACACACACACACACACACACACACACACACACACACACACACACACACACACACACACACACACACGTGCCTTTTGAAACTCAACTCAAAGTATTAAATTAATTTTTTGTTAAAGCTGATATGTATTATATTTACTAATTGTGTATTTGTGATTTTTAAAAGTCGTTTACTCACCTCCGCAATCAACAGACAGATAACTCGACAAAATGACTGTCACGAGACGGGTGACCCAGTTTCGGTACATATAGATCACGAGACCGTGGCCAGTTGTTAGGGCTGTTCAAACGATCACAACACAGGCGAAGTGAGCGGTGCGCGTTGTTCTTCAAGTCTCAGGTTAAACAATTCAGGTGCGGATCTGTGGGTTTGTGAAAGGTGGCGTTGTGTGAGGGCGGACCGAGATAGACGGGGGTGGGTGGCGGTGGACCGGGGGTGAAGCCAGAATACGAGGGAGGCTAAAGAAATGAAGCATTTAAACGTAGGCCAGGACACGGAAAGAGGTGTTTGAATATTACTTTATTATTATTTTATTTTTCTAAATTATTATCATCATCATCATCATCATCATAATCATGATTATTATTATTATTAATTGTTTTAAAGTATTATTATTTTTATATGTTGGCGAAAAACAAGGAGGAGCGAACTTGTGGGGACAGAACCCCTTCCCTCCCACACACACACCCAGGATCCGCGCCTGGATATAGTACTGGATGAAAATGCAAAACGAGGTAAACATATATCCAACGCTACAACGCCGTAATCGAAATGTGCGTTGTTAAAATTAAAGTTGATTTTGTTTAACGACACCACTAGAACACGTTGATTAATTAACCATCGGCTATTGGATGACAAACATTCAGTAATTCTGACGCATAGTCATCATAGGAAGCCCCCTACATTTTTTGTTCACTAGCAGCAAGGGATCGTTTATATTCACTTTCACACAGAGAAGAAAACACATACATTTATCTCGGCCTTTGACCAGATGTTGTACACTGGTTGGAACGAGAGAAAAACAAATCATGTGAATGGATCCACCGAGGTGGTTTGATCCTGCGATGCAAGCTCCTCAAACGAGCGCTCAACCGACTGAGCTAAATCCCGCCCCTAGTACTGGATGAGTGGCAGCTATATGATGGATCGTTCCATGAGGCGAGCTGACCCATCGACAATCTGCCTGTCCTCTAAACAAAAGGTTTCCATCTAACGATTATTCAATGTCGTGGTGATCGGCTTTATAAAACAGGGACGGTGAAGTGTATTTGAAAGTAGGGGTGGGTCACTGACGGTGCGGTGGTTCGGGGCTTGAACCTGATGGGTGTATACTACCAAATCAAATCCCATAGACGACAATAGTAACATATGTGGCTAAAACTCCTACCTGCAGCGTATCAATCGACATAAACGCCACGGATATAAATACTACCACCCCTCACACTTAAAGTGAATCAGAACAAATTGGGGGGTCAAGCTGCTCGTTTCTGAGATAACGGGTAGCGTCTATGACTACCCTAGTTCTGCACAAAATTAAAGTACTTTTTTTTACAGGTACCCCATACATGTTTCAAGCACAAGGCTACTTGACATTTTTTTACAGGTACCCCATACAGGTACTAGATGAAATAAAATTGCATTTTTTTATTACCCAGATGAAACTATTATTTTTTACAACCAACACAGTCACATTTATAACCAATCACTTCTCTATCAAAAGTTGGGTGCACTTTCGAACTTTGACCCAGCCGGACGTTATTTGGTTTAGTACTACCTGAAAGAGTGGATTCTGGGGTACAGTCCCGCGAACGTATTTTGAATTCCAGTTGTTTAAATACTACATTTCAAGCCTCAGTTATCAGTATCAGTATCAATACGGGGAGGGATGGAGGTGACTCGAGCTAATTGCTATAATACAGAACAGTCGTGTGGTGCACGTTTTATTCCCACACCCAGGTGCGGATCTAGTGTTAAATAATGGGGGGGGGGGAAGAGACGTGGTAGGACTATTTAGGATAAACAAATTTCTTGAAATCTTCATTCTTACGTAAAATACAGGGACGGGATATAGTTGAGTCGATAGAGCGCTTGCATGAGGTGCTTCGGCCGCAGGATCGAACCTCCACAGTGGACCCATTATCTGACTGGGTTTTTGTTGTTGTTTATCCGTGACGTCAGTGCCCCCACGTATGGTATATCCAGAACAGGGGTGTGTGCTGTCTAGTATGTGGGGGAAGGGCATACAGAAGATACCTTGTTGCTAATGAACAAAATGTAGCAGGTTTTTTTTACTAATTAGTGAATGTGCTCTAATGTTGCCGTTAAACAACACAAAAGTAATTTTAAGTAAATTACTATTGAAAGTAAATTTACCAGGCCGAACTGGGGTGGGGCTGTGATAACCGTCTCTCACGCACCGTGTCTCACGCACCTCCCCTTCAATTCGCACCTGTTTTTCATACACCTTATAAAACAAATCCCTAGGTTCCTACTTCGGTGTCCCACGACTGGTATATCAAAGACCGTGGTATGTGTTGCCCTGTCCGTGGGAAAGTGCATATAAGAGATCCCTTGTTACTAATAAAAAAAAATTAAAAACGTAGCTGGGCCCCGTTCCGAAAGCGATCTTAGTGCTAAGATTACCATAGATCCATAGCTACCCTATGCAGTTAAGTTGATCTTAGTGCTAAGATCGCTTCGTGGAACGGGGCCCTAGTTTCTAGAGATTAATAGTCAAAATTACCAAATGTCTCACATCCAATAGCCGATGATTAGTTAATCAATGTGCTCTAGTGGTGCCATTAAACAAATCAAAATAATTTCTATATACATTACTAGTGAAAGTAAAGTTTAAAATAAAGAGTTTGCTTTGTTTAACGACACCACTAGAACGCATTCATTTATTAATCATCGGCTATTGGATGTCAAACATTTGGTAATTTTAACACTTAGTCTTAGAGAGGAAACCCACTACATGTTTGCTATCAGCAGTAAGGGATCTCTTATATACACCATCCCACAAACAGGATAGCACATGCCACCGCCTTATATAGTCCAGTCGTAGTGCACTGGCTAGAACCAGAAATAGCCCAATGGGCCCACCGACGGGGTAGGGAAAGTACATTTACCAGTCTGAACTGGGATGGGGCTGTGTTCCCCCTTGAATCCGCACCTGGTTTGCATCAACCTTATAAGAAAACGAATGTTCATAACGCCAAACAAATATATATGATTTTAAACAGTATTCCAACCTACGAACAATTATTTGTGGGATTGCCCTTGCGTGTCATTTGATAGACATATTGTCCACTCCCAGGAGCGGATCTAGTGGTGGACACAGTAGGAGGAGCCTTCTAGAATGTTTTATTATTATTAATATTTTTTATTAGTGCATTATTCAAATTAGGGCGTTGATCCTCGTCGGTAGGCCAGTTGGATATTTTATCATTGTAGCCAGTGCACCACAACTGGTACACTGAAGGCCGTGGAATGTGCTGTCCTGTATGTGGGATGGCGCATATACAAAAATCCCTTGCTACTAATCTAAGACTATATGTGGAAATTACCAAATGTTTCACATCCAATATCCCATGATTAATAAATCAATGCACTCTAGTGATGTCGTTAAACAAAATAGTTTTTGTTTTATATTAAAAGTAAGTTGTTCGGGTGAAAAGAGGCGGGGACGGGGAAATACCCTCTCACTTGCCTGCCCCTGAATCTGCGCCTGAATCCCCAGCAACCCAGCAATAAAATTAAATTAGCTTATTTTCATTTTTTTCAACACGTACAGCCTCGGATTAGCCAGACAACTAAAATGACGGTAGATCTACAAAGGGAATGTGATTGTAGAATTCTAACGGTTTTTGACGACTTAGTTCATAAAGAAATATATTCGCCTCATGTATCTTTAATTGTCATTAGACAACTCAAATCGTGATTAATGTGTTTCAGTTGTCTTGATAAATAAGACTCCTCAGCTTATACAAGACAAGATTATTTACTTAGCGAAAAGCTAGTGTCGTCCGGGTCCATATATTGATAATGTACGTCTCGCTAACCTACACTCATGTATGCCATTGCTCTCAGCTTATGTAGGTCAGGACGTGATACTTTATAAATAACTCTATTGAGAACTTGTTTTGGTTACTGTCAGGGTAATCGCATGGATATCATCAGCCCGTTCGGAACACATCGACTGTTTACGGCTTTCGAGAATCTCAAGCAGACTAGTTATATAAGTGCAGACGTAAAACCAAGGCCGCAACTAGCCGAAAGTAACTGGGGGCAGGGGGTATTCACCAGGTGAAGAAAGATAAAACTGCTAAGCTTGAAAGAACTTCTTTTTTTCTTTTTTTTTGGCGGGTGGGGGGGGGGGGGGGGGTGGGGAGGGCAGGGGTCAACCATTTCCTCCTCTAGGAAGAAGAATTATAAGAATTGTACCAAGGGAGACAACGATCATATAACTAACAGATTGCTTGTAGTAAACAACTTACTCTTTCTAATAATACAACAAATACATTTTGAAGCCTTGGATAAAACAAATCTTTCATTAAACATATACTAGCGAACAAAAAGTGTGTGTGCACAAAATGGATCCATAGAGAATTGGATATACTTGAAGTCTGGTGATGAAGATTTGAGAAATTAGTGTACAGTCATTCCCTTCAATATTCCAGAGGTGGGGAATCCCTATTATTAACAGTGGAACAGTTCCAGGTGGGGCAGCTGGTTTGGACCCTACCCAAGGAAAGTAAAACATAAATAAAACCCCACACCCACCTGCCCCTCCCCCTCAAAAAAAGAAGAAAAAAAGAAGAAGCAGAAACAGAAAAAAAGAAGAAACCCAGCTCCGAATCTTTATTGTTCATAAAAGTGGTAATTTGTATTGCTTATTGATGCAATAAAGTTCATACAATACATACAGACCACCCCCCACCCACCACACAATAATCACCACCCAATAATATTCATACAGACCACCCCCACCCACCACACAATATCACCACCCAATAATATTCATACAGACCACCCCCACCCACCACACAATAATCACCACCCAATAATATTCATACAGACCACCCCCACCCACCACACAATAATCACCACCCAATAATATTCATACAGACCACCCCCACCCACCACACAATAATCACCACCCAATAATATTCATACAGACCACCCCCACCTACACCACACAATAATCACCACCCAATAATATTCATGTTTTATGTGCACAACTTGTCTTATGCGCATTTCAGGTCACGTGCTCCTGTTTGACGTCGTTTTTCTTACCATTGGATTGCTAAACAATTATATGACTTCTCATCACTCAGAAAAACACTTTTAGTGGTATCTAATTGTCATCAACGTCATGCCTATCAGAAAAACACTTGTAGTGGTATCTGATTGTCATCAACGTCATGCCTATCAGAAAAACACGTTTAGTGGTATCTAATTGTCATCAACGTCATGCCTATCAGAAAAACACTTTTAGTGGTATCTGATTGTCATCAACGTAATGCCTATCACAAAGACACTTTTAGTGGTATCTGATTGTCATCAACGTCATGCCTATCAGAAAAACACTTTTAGTGGTATCTAATTGTCATCAACGTCATGCCTATCAGAAAAAGGGCATCTTCGAACGATTCTTATTAGACGTTGTGGTGTTCATTATTATTATTGTTGTTGTTATTATTATTATTATTATTATTATTATTATTATTATTATTATTATAGCAACAACAATAATACAAACAGTATGATCGAAAAGAAATATGCGGCGGGAACACGTAATAGCAAACCACCAGATCAAGTGGGTTTTTTTGTGTTTTTTTCCTCTCGATGAAAATGTAATATATTGAGAGCACAGTGCTCACTTTTAAACGATTTGCTGACGTGCTTTAAACTACGGACTGAAAACATAATAATAATTATGAAACTAATAATAATATAAAGAAAGAAGGGAATTTGGATGAATTTATTTATTTAACAACACTCAGACATTACACAAAATATGATGTTATAATATTAGAGGACAATACAAATGTCTAGTTAACATAGAGGACATATTTCACAATATTCGTTTTGGTTTCGGATGTAACGTGCACATTCAGAGCAAGTTGTTGTAGTGCATGCCTGTCCTGGACGCCGGTGTCGACTTACGTTGGCACCTTCATCCAGGACACGAAGCTCATTTTTACTTAGGGGAAGTTTAAATAGCTTTGGTGTTGAATGGAAATACAATTGCATACATTTCATGAGTATAATTTTAATTAACTCATTGTACCAAATATATTTTAAGTGTTTTCCTCAACATTATACTTCAGTTAGAAATGGCAGTCATGACTCTTAAAGGGTCATTCTTGAATATTACAGTTTTACAGACAGACAAATATGACCCCCCCCCCCTCCCCACCCCCCACCCCTGGGCTAACAGGGCTTTTTAATTAATAGAATAACATATCAGTTACATTTCCTTGTTTAGAATACTAACGTTTGTACATACAATGTGTTTCCTGTATTCCCAATGCTTGTACTAGCTCTAACATAATTTTGTTTTCAATGTACGAAATTATTCAAGGCAAGATCTACTTTGAGCTACTATAAACACACAAATGATCACACACATTCGATTTGCAGGCATTGATATCCACTCTGATGCATATTTGGTATTGTGACGGTACATGCTCTTAAATTTGTTTCGCCTTTGGCGATTTTAATTGTGTTAGAGGGCCGTGTGCAGTTTCATTGCCCGTAGCCCAGGTGGGCAACTTGTTACGTAATACTTCGCGCGATCGGACATTCCAATATGCACTTAGTCCAGCTGTTGAGGCCATGTGGCGAGTAGTTACGTAATACCTCTGCGAGTGCGGTTTCGACGACCGTGATTTGGCGACGATGGCGTCAGTAAGTCAGACGATCAGAGAGAAATATATCGACGCTAGTAGAGATGAAATATCAGATGATAGGGGGAGGCACCGCCTTGTACCCCCAGGCGAATTCTGATTTATAATAAATAGCTACTTTTTAGAGATATCGAGGAGAACGAAAAGGAAGCTCCCAGGGAACGTAGTCCGTTGGACTTTGGTAAATATCATTTCTGCTCTGTGTATAACATTGATGTGATTGATGTGACTTTAAATATTTTAATACTGTATTATACCAATATTCTTTAGACAGTGTCTTCGGTCATCTGACAAAGTAAATCGTAGACTTTTTGTTCTAACATTATACGAGTATTTGGTAATATAAAGCTTAGCCAGTCATCCTAGACGACCTAGGTACACTGTAGGTTATTGTCTTTATTGTGATCGGTACCAGTATTAATTCTGTGTTACAAGGTTACTGAATGAGTAGTTAGGGGTAATTAAAAATTAACCCGTTAGGAATAGAGCTGTAATTCCTTTATTAATTAAGTTCCCCTGGAAGCGTTCCTAAATTATCACACGTTACTGAACGAGTAGTAAGGGTTAATTAAAAATTAACCAGTTAGGAATGGTGTTGTAATTCCTTTATTAATTAACTTCTCCTGGAAGCGTTTCTCAATTATCACACGTGTGGGTGTGGTGTAACGGTGAAGTGATTCGCATATTGTGTAACTAGACACCTAGAGATTAACTAATTAAGTGATCAGTTCTGGGTTGTTATTATTGTTGTTATTAATTAACTACTACGGCTGTACATTTGTCAGCGTAGATTAATACAGATTCCAAAGTGTATTGTGTTTTTGTTGTGTTTCTAGTGAGCTAAACGTGCTATAATAATATATACTTTATATAAGATCGTATATCTGATCATACCTAGAGACGAGCCATACTAGGGTTTAACCGCCTGTTACAGAGAGATCTAATAGATATACAGTTAGGAGAGATATTTTGATAATCGTGTTTTATTCAGTTACGGGTATTATAGAATCCCCGTGACAGGAGTAGAAAACGTTTATCGATACATTAACAGTATCAGTATAGATGAAAGCAGTGGCAAGACATATTTTATATGCATCATCACACAGACATGACAAAAATACACCACTGTCTTTATTATACAAGTTCTGGTGCACTGTATGAAAACGAGAAATAGTCCAATGGGCCAACGACGGCTATTGCCGGATAGAGACAGCTGCAAGGGTCCATTGATTATGAAATCACTCGACTTGTTCAACCTGTCGGTTTGTGTGCGTTTTCATATAGTAAGCGATCGTACATGAAAAGAAAATTGGTAATTTCCTGTAGTGTTATTAATGCAATCATTGTCTCATGACAAATAACGTTTCAAGAGATAATGGACAACCTGCGTCTGTCACATGTGCATAGTACAAAACGCGATCTACCACAATCAGATTATTATACATTCAACAAAATTGTGTTCTTAGCTACGAATGAAAGAGAAATAATAAAATATAGCAACGAACAATATATTACTGTGTCTCATGTGCATATGAAACAAACTGATTTGTCTCATGAAATAACTCAACATTTCCATAAATGTCGTTCTCGTCTTGGACAACAAGGTGGCCAGTAACACTGTGATGAATGACGTAGCCTTGTAATGTGTCCCGTGTCACAATATCAGAACGTTGCACACATAGCGACGTTTAGCTGGTTCTGGGAATGTACTATCTTCTTCTTTCCCTTCAGCCAGGTTGAATTTTCTGATCCTATTATTTGTAAAACACATCAGATTTTGATGTTGGTGAACGATACCAAAGTAATCACCAAATGGTTTCCACTTTGCTACGATGTAATTCTCAATCTGGATTTCTCCTTCTTCTTTTTTCAGAAACATGGATGTACATCACGTTGCCATCATCGCCCAACAGACATACATCTGATAGGTGAACAGAT
>NC_054711.1:19915524-19973024 GCF_016097555.1 Gigantopelta aegis
CGACTTTCTTAACGTGTGATAACCTCCTGCAAACCTCAATGACCGTTCTCTATTTTGTTAACATGTGGCAACCTCCTGCAAACATCAGTGACCGTTCTCAGCTTTCTTAACATGTGGTAATCGCATGTTAACCTCAATGGCCATTCTCGACATTCTTAACATGTGGTAACCTCCTGCTAACCTCAGTGACCGTTCTCGACTTTCTGAACATGTGGTAACCTCCTGTCAACCGCAATGGCCATTCTCGACATTCTTAACATGTGGTAACATCCTGCTAACCTCAATGACCGTTCTCGACTTTCTTAACGTGTGATAACCTCCTGCAAACCTCAATGACCGTTCTCTATTTTGTTAACATGTGGCAACCTCCTGCCAACCGCAGTGACCGTTCTCAACTTTCTTAACATGTAGTAACCTCCTACCAACCTCAATGGCTATTCTCGACATTCTTAATATGTGGTAACCTCCTGCTAACCTCAGTGACCGTTCTCGACTTTCTTAACAGGTGGTAACCTCCTGTCAACCGCAATGGCCATTCTCGACATTCTTAACATGTGGTAACATCCTGCTAACCTCAATGACCGTTCTCGACTTTCTTAACGTGTGATAACCTCCTGCAAACCTCAATGACCGTTCTCTATTTTGTTGACATGTGGCAACCTCCTGCCAACCGCAGTGACCGTTCGCAACTTTCTTAACATATAGTAACCTCCTACCAACCTCAATGGCCATTCTCGACATTCTTAACATGTGGTAACCTCCTGCTAACCTCAGTGACCGTTCTCGACTTTCTTAACATGTGGTAACCTCCTGTCAACCGCAATGGCCATTCTCGACATTCTTAACATGTGGTAACATCCTGCTAACCTCAATGACCGTTCTCGACTTTCTTAACGTGTGATAACCTCCTGCAAACCTCAATGACCGTTCTCTATTTTGTTAACGTGTGGAAACCTTCTGCCAACATCAGTGACCGTTCTCAACCTTCTTAACAAGTGGTAACCTCCTGTCAACCGCAATGGCAATTCTCGACATTCTTAACATGTGATAACCTCCTGCAAACCTCAATGACCGTTCTCTATTTTTTAACATGTGGCAACCTCCTGCCAACCGCAGTGACCGTTCTCAACTTTCTTAACATGTAGTAACCTCCTACCAACCTCAATGGCCATTCTCGACATTCTTAACATGTGGTAACCTCCTGCTAACCTCAATGACCGTTTTCGACTTTCTTAACATGTGGTAACCTCCTGCAAACCTCAATGACCGTTCTCTATTGTGTTAACGTGTGGAAACCTCCTGCCAACCGCAGTGACCGTTCTCAACTTTCTTAACATGTAGTAACCTCCTACCAACCTCAATGACCATTCTCGACATTCTTAACATGTGGTAACCTCCTGCTAACCTCAATGACCGTTTTCGACTTTCTTAACATGTGGTAACCTCCTGCAAACCTCAATGACCATTCTCGACATTCTTAACATGTGGTAACCTCCTGCAAACCTCAATGGCCATTCCCGACATTCTTAACGTGTGATAACCTCCTGCAAACCTCAATGACCGTTCTCTATTTTGTTAACATGTGGAAACCTCCTGCCAACCGCAGTGACCGTTCTCAACTTTCTTATCATGTGGTAACCTCCTACCAACCTCAATGATCGCTCTCGACTTTCTTAACATGTGATAACCTCCTGCCAACCTCAATGACCGTTCTCGACTTTCTTAACATGTGATAACCTCCTGCCAACCTCAATGGTCGCTCACGACTTTCTTAACATGTGATAACCTCCTGCCAACCTCAATGACCGCTCTCGACTTTCTTAACATGTGATAACCTCCAGCCAACCTCAATGACCGTTCTCGACTTTCTTAACATGTGATAATCTCCTGTCAACTTCGATGGCCGTTCTCGACTTTCTTTACATGTGATAACCTCCTGCCAACCTCAATGACCGCTCTCGACTTTCTTAACATGTGATAACCTCCTGCCAACCTCAATGACCGTTCTCGACTTTCTTAACATGTGATAACCTCCTGCCAACCTCAATGACCGCTCTCGACTTTCTTAACATGTGATAACCTCCAGCCAACCTCAATGACCGTTCTCGACTTTCTTAACATGTGATAATCTCCTGTCAACCTCGATGGCCGTTCTCGACTCATTTCGATGACTGAGCTACCCGGCCTAGTCCGCTCCGAGCCACACGCCACAGTGTTCCAGAGACTCAGAGTTTCCCAAGATGTGTGTTTTTGTGTTTGTTTGTGGGGTTTTGGGGGGTTTTTTGTTTGCTTGTTTGTTGTTGTTTTTTTGTGTGTTTTTTTTTTTTTTTTTTTTTTTTTTTTTTTTTTTTTGTTTGTTGTTGTTGTTGTTGTTTTGTTTCTTTTTTTTTTTTTTTTTTTTTGGGGGGTGTCGTAAGTACGAAATTGTTGGGAGATTCAATCCAGTTTGAGCTACATACAAGTAATAGAACAACAAGAAACACTGAATATGCAGACACATATATTCTAATGAAGAAACAATATTTAGTATGTAATTTTAGTCTTTAAAATATTGTATTAGTCGGAACATCTTACGATGGCAACGAACTCAGGACTGTCCCTTTAAATACTATGTTACTTGACGATCCATTGTGCAAACGGCCTCGATGGTGTAGTGGTTAAGTCATCTGGCTCAATGCCTGGTAGGTATTGGGTTCACATCCCGATACTCTCCCACCCAGAGCGAGTTTAACGACTCAATACACCACCACACCGATCTCTCTCTCTCTCTCTCTCTCTCTCTCTCTCTCTCTCTCTCTCTCTCTCTCTCTCTCTCTCTCTCTCTCTCTCTCCCTCTCTCTCCCTCCCTCTCCCTCCCTCTCCCTCTCTCCCCTCCCCTCTCCCTCCCTCTCTCTCTCTCTCCCTCTCCCTCCCTCTCTCTCTCTCTCGCTCTCTCTCGTCGCAGGATCGAACCACCTCGGTGGATCCATTCAAATGATTGGGATTTTTTCTCGTTCCAACCAGTGCACCATAACTGATCAAAGACCTTGGTATGTGTTTTCCTGTCTGTGGGAAAGTGCATAAAAGAATCCTTTGCTACATTATAAAAAATGTATTGCGTTTTCTCTAATGGCTACGTGTTAGAATTACCAAATGTCCGAAATCCAATAGCCGATGATTAATTAATCAATATGATCTAGTGGTGTCGTTAAACAAAATAAACTCATTGTGAACGGTAGCGTCCATGCAAGTTTTTTTTATATATGTCTGGTACTTATCTTTGCGATACAAATCGGACAACACACTTGTTTAATAGATATCTTCGAAGATGTACCAACCCGATCAAACTCCTTAGCCTATTTAATTTATTATTAATTAATAGATCGCAACGCCTGATAAGGCTAACTCATTTATACTGTTAATATAATTATGAAAAAAAGAAGAATTGAATTAAGTAGTGGCTTCTGTAGCCTACAGAAATAAACTCGTTATGGAAATCAGCGAAGTCGGTAAAATTGTCTCGATTAGTTCATAACTGTTAGCCTACAAAGCTTATTTGAGGTCCCGGAAATGTTAAGCGTGTAACATTCTACTTTCTTCAAAAACAGAAACGAAATTTAGACGAAGTCAATTCAAAAGTAGATGGAATAATAAAAAAGAAGGAACATAAATGCTAATAGATATGTAGGAATAGGCCTAGGTCTCGTTTACCAAAAAAGTATCTGTTTCACGTCTATGATTTTCGGGTTTTTTTTGTTTGTTTTTTATCTTTAAACAAAATCGAAAAACACTTTTACTTTGATGTGCAACCATATAAATACTGATATCATCAGCGTTAGTCGTTGAATCTCACTTCAACAGATGGATTGTGTAAGTCACACGCCGGGAAGTTCAACAGTTTCAGGTTTTTTTCCATTCTTACAACAATTGGAAATAACTTCCTTGTCTATTGCTCCATTTTCATGAGCCAATCAGAAGGAACCAAGCATTTTTTACTCTAATTATAGCGTCTATATTATTTATTTACGTAATAAGTACATAATACATAAGTGCTCTTATTTTCGCCATTCTAACACTGCACTATTCCGTGGAAGTAACCTGCATGTGGATAATTGGCTGGATAGTTTTGTACTGAGATAGAGCCATGCTGAGAGTGGTATGTAATGCATGTGTTATACTACATTGTAGTTTCAAACTTACATTAGGCAGCGGAAATAACGGTTCACGTGTACATTATCTATTAACTCTCAAACCATGCTGAGAGTGGTATGTAATGCATGTGTTATACTACAAAGTAGTTTCAAACTTACATGTGTTATACTTGTTTCAAACTTACATTAGACAGCGGAAATAACGGTTAACGGGTACATTATCTATTAACTCTCAAACCATGTGTTATACGTGTTTCAAATTTACATTAGACAGCGGAAATAACGGTTAATGGGTACATTATCTATTAACTCTCAAACACACACACACCTGGGGGGACTCTTACTGAGTTACGGGAAAATACTGAAGTATCGCGTCTCGTACACCAGGTCACGGGCTTCCGTGACTTTTCTGTAGGTGACTCGATCGTACCTAAGAAGAGGAGGAGATGCAGGAAGAGGAAAAGCGCGCCAGGAACGGCACGGGGGGGGGGGGGGCAAGGCTGGCGGCTTAACCGCCAGCGGCGGTCCCTTCTGCGACGCCGCCCCCAGGCCAGCCTGAGTCGACGAAACCAGCCCCGCCGGAACCGTCGACCACCGAGAGGGACCGACTCAACACCGCGGTGTGTGAGACGCCCCAGAACAGCCCTCCATCGCCGACTGCTTCGTGGCCCAGGCAGAAGGAAACATCACCGACCGACCAGCCAGCCAAGGTCAAGCCACCAGCGCCGGTAGTCGCTCCCCCCCCCCCCCCCCCGAGGAGTCCGAGTGGACCGTTGCAGTTAACGGACTGAAGAAACAGCTACATCAGTATATGCAGGGGGACACGACAGACCCGACGAAGCTTCGAGGCAGCTACCTCAACGCGGACTGGAGACCCCTGGAGGACGGCATCGAGTACGAACTACACAACAAGATGTTCGGCACTCATCACACCGTAGTCGTCACGCACAAGAGGGAGCAGACCTACAGACAAGCCATACTTTCGAACAAGTTGGACAACCGGAATCTACATAAGATGATCCGAGCGGTCTGCGGCCCCGACTACGGTACGGTAGTTCGTAATCTGCTACGACGCCAACAACTGCTGCCGCACCTCCGGGACACTCCAGGCTCGCCGACGTAACCAACCTTACCTAGGATAGGTAATCTCCTTTTCTGGGCTTAGTTGGAATTTAAATTTTTCGGCCGCGGCTCAAAATTCTTATGTTTATTTTTTTATAAATAGTCCAACGCACTTTACTTTGGCGCCCGTTCAATTGCTCAAATCACCTTAAAACCTTTTAGGCCGAGCACTCAAAAATGCATTTGTTTTTAATTTCTCAGTCCAGACATGTTAGTCTATTAGTCTATATGCTAGTTATTCTATTTAGGACTAAATTGTTTATTCCAAATTCTGCCCACCTCAAACTTACCCCCCCCCCCCCCCCCCCCCCCCCCCCCCCACCCCCTTCCTGGCCTGGACTTAGTCACTGGCGAAAGTCAGATATTAAGCCCGTGACAGGCGTGCGTGAAGCTCTAGTGGCATATATGCACGTTAAAAGTTTTACCTCCGTCCCAACCCATCATCTGACAACAAAGTATTGGTACTACTTGAGACTTGTTACCAAGAACCAGTAGATACCAACAAAAACCTCTCATATGTCCACCCCCCAACCCCCACCAATGCCACCCCCACTGAATTAGGTTATTTACAAGACCCACACACTAGCCAAACCATCCATAACAATGTTTCAAACGCTAGACTTCTACTCTATCTAGCGATGAGACAAGGCGTTGCTACTTGCGCTCTCGAGCTGCCACCCCCCCCCCCCCCCCCCCCCCCCCTTGATTGCTTCTTTTGAGGCACTGGTGGAGTTCCGAGTCGCGTACACGGGGTCACGGGCGACCGTGACCTTAGTGTATGGCGACTCGGTAAAGAAGTGCAAATAAAAGATCCCTTGCTGCTAATCGGAAAGAGTAGCCCATGAAATGGCGACAGCGGGTTTCCTCTCAAATCTGTGTGGTTCTTAACCATATGGCTGACGCCATATAACCGTAAATAAAATATGTTGAGTGCGTCGTTAAATAAAACATTTCTTTCTTTCTTTTGGTAAAGAAAACCAGAAGAGGAGGGAAGAAGAGACATACGCCAGGGGCGGCTCGGGGGGATCCAAAGCCGGCTCAACCGCCAGCGGCGGGTCCTTCCGCATCGCCGCCCCCACGGACTTAACCGAAGAGGAAGCAACAGCCATCGACACCTGCATCCCCGGATGAGCCCTACTCGAGCCTGAACATTGCGATGTGTCAGGCTCCGAGGGCGGTCCCACCGCCCTCCACACCACCAGCCACCAGCGCCGGTAGTTTCCCCCCCCCCCCCCCCCCGAGGAAGACGAGTGGCCCAGTCGCCAGGATTAATAAACAACTTCATCAATATATGCAAGGGGATAATACGGATCCGAAGGCGCTTCGCGGTTGAAACCTCAACGCGGACTGGAGACCCCTGGAAGACGGCAGCGAGTATGAGCTGCACAACAAGGTGTTCGGCACTCACCACACCGTAGTCGTCACGCACAAGAGGGAGCAGACCTACAGACAAGCCACACTCTACCCCAAGTTGGACAACCGGAACCTACATAGGATGATCCGAGTGGTCTGCGGCCCCGATTACGGTACGGTAGTTCGTGCTCTGCCTCAGCGCCAACATCTGCTGCCGAACCTCCGGGAGTCTCCAGTATCGCCGACATAGTCAACCTTACCTAGGACAGGTAACCTCCTTTTCTGAGCTTTGTTGGACTTTAAATTTTTTGGCCGCGGCTCAAAATTCTTATGTTTATTTTATTTTTGTTTATAAATAGTCCAACGCACTTTACTTTGGCACCCGTTCAATTGCTCAAATCACCTTAAAACCTTTTAGGCCGAGCACTCAAAAAATAGAGTTGAAAATGGACAGAATTTTAAAAATAGCAATTAGCAAAACAGTTAAAGCCGCACACCCTAGTTCCATCCAGCGAAAATAAATTATAATTTGGTTAATCTACAAACCTGTAACACACTTAGATCACGTTTTTATCAAATGGAGTGAAAAAGCAGGTTTTATATCGATAAATACCATGGGAATCCCCATGTCCCAATTGCTTGAAATAATTTTGAAAGTTAGTATTCTGATGTCACCGGTAGATGTCGCTCGAAGCACAACAGTGCCTACGTCACGACAAATTTCACAGACTTGGGGTGCGTTCGTTTCACCTCTCCTGGACATGTTCCAATTGTTCTGTCCTGGTTGTATCCCCTCTCCAGATATCGTAGGACGTAGCAAAATTATTGGTTTTAAGGGTTTGTAACGTTTTGTATTCAGACACTTACTTGTCTGAACTTTATTGTTACTGAAAATGTTCACGAACTGTGAAGAAAAATCTCACAAATGAACAACAACAAATCGGATGTTGATTGCGCGAACCGTGCACGAGAAAACAAACCGAACCAAAATGATAACGGTCACGTGGTGTACCAACGTCTGTGACATTGAAATGGAAATATCCCCTCTAAAAATAGATTAGACCTTGTCTGCTCAACGGTTTTTTCTCAGAGGCCCGTGCCATTTTATGAAATACAAAAAATGCATTTTGTGGTATTACAAAAAACAGGATTACCAGGATTACCAAAAAACACTTCAGGTGAATGGAAATGTATACTTAACTCCAAAAGAAACGCGAATACGTAGATTGGAGGTTTTGAGTGCACTCATTGAAATACGTCCCAAAGTTCTTAAAATAATCGTTTCTATGAAAAACTTAAACAATTCGTAAAGATGAGATTTCATGTTATTGACATGTTAAAAATCGAGGTCGCATTGTCATTTGAAATGTCAAGGCCATGGCGCTTCTTCAATGGCGTCACATGCCACTCAAACATGTCCACTAATAGCGGGTGTGTCCGCCATTGCTGGCCATGACCGCCGCACACCTCCTACCCATGGAGAGGAAGAGGTTCCTGATGAAGGCCCTGGGCACGTTGTTGTAGGTGCCATTAGCAGCAAAGTATCTTTTATATGCACTTTCCCACAGACAGGACAGCACATACCACGGCCTTGCATATACCAGCAGTGGAGCACTGGTTGTTACCATATCAAAATAAATTGTCAGAATAAAAGGCAACTACTTATTGATATCCTTTCACACACCCCCCCCCCCAGAAAAAAGAGAAGAAAACAAAAAGAAGAAACCCCCCACCAAAACCCCCACCAACAACACCCCACACCACCCCACCCCACATCTCTCTCTCTCTCTCTCTCTCTCTCTCTCTCTCTCTCTCTCTCTCTCTCTCTCTCTCTCTCTCTCTCTCTCTCTCTCTCTCTCACATACACACACATATACACTGAACAGAAAGAAGGAAAGAAATGAAGAGGGGGAATGCACAAAGAAAGATAAGCGCTAACACATGCGACGTGACCCTGATTGTCAGTATCCCTGGTTGCGCCACACACAGGGCATGAAATCAAATCAATTGCTGATATACCGCACCAGTTTCTCATGATCTTGTTGACCGTAATGTGAGCAGACTACAACAAAACAAATTCAGTCCGTTTGTCTGGTTTAGAAACGCAAAATCAGATAACAATCTCTATACTGTTCACCATATTGACCTTTATGCATAAAGAAAGCGATACTTGTGAGAAATGCATTTCACATTCATTGCTGTGTTGCAAAAGGGAAACAAACGGCTTCTGTTCATTGAAAAAAAACATCGATAATCGAATCGCTTGACATTAATGTCCTCACAAAATTTCCCACCAATGTCAATAGGAACATGTGTGTAGCACATTTTGACCTATACCCCAGTGTTCACAATGCAGCTCCAAGCCACACAACACCGCACAAAGTACCGAGACGCAAGTTACACCGCCTTCATTGATTCATTCACTCATTCATTCTGATCCATTCATTCATTCGCCGCCAATATGCAAATATGATTCAATAGCGCTGCCCTAGACACACATATCAAATACATTATACGGTCCGGATTAATAATACATGGTTTGACGTTAAATCCGCACACCCTAGTTCCATCCAGCGAAAATAAATTATAATTTGGTTAATCTACAAACCTGTAACACACTTAGATCACGTTTTTATCAAATGGAGTGAAAAAGCAGGTTTTATATCGATAAATACCATAGGAATCCCCATGTCCCAATTGCTTGAAATAATTTTGAAAGTTAGTATTCTGATGTCACCGGTAGATGTCGCTCGAAGCACAACAATGCCTACGTCACGACACATTTCACAGACTTGGGGTGCGTTCGTTTCACCTCTCCTGGACATGTTCCAATTGTTCTGTCCTGGTTGTATCCCCTCTCCAGATATCGTAGGACGTAGCAAAATTATTGGTTTTAAGGGTTTGTAACGTTTTGTATTGATACACTTACTTGTCTGAACTTTATTGTTACTGAAAATGTTCACGAACTGTGAAGAAAAATCTCACAAATGAACAACAACAAATCGGATGTTGATTGCGCGAACCATGCACGAGAAAACAAACCGAACCAAAATGATAACGGTCACGTGATATACAACGTCTGTGACATTGAAATGGAAATATCCCCTCTAAAAATAGATTGGACCTCGCTTACTTAACGGTTTTTTCTCGACAACACGCCTTGTGAAAAAATGCAAAAAATGCATTTCGTGGTTTTACAAACATCAGGATTACCAAAAAGCACTTCAGGTGAATGGACATGCGTATTCTAAATAATAAAATGTAAGTAAAGTGCAATTTTATTTGTGAAAAATGGGGTTTAATAGCGAAAAACAAGGCCGTAATGGTTAACAAATAGCCGTAACTAGGGTGTGTCCCTTTAACAATTGCAGTCGCCGCGCATATCGATCGATATTTTCAGTGTGTAGCTTGCACTGCAGCCACTGACGACAGAGGTCAGGGCTGGGTCAACGCGCTCCAGGTATCGATCTGTTGCGCGACACTGTGCTCGTACTACTAGTTATTTATAGCTTAGCTATAATTCATTCAGTAGGCCTCGCTGTTCGGCAATCTCCGTCAAGGTCGTAGTTGGGCCGTGAACACTTATTTACGCTCAGTATTGATCGGCTTTTTGCACTAATGTTAAGTCTTGTTTTTATTATTTAATTTTAATTAATATATATATAATTATATTTAGTGTAGGTGCCGCTTACCCTTCCTTCCTAATTATTGATTGGATGGATGTACTCAAATTTTAAAATTTTAAAATGTATGTGTTGCTCGCCGCTGCCCTGCCCCCCCCCCCTCTTTTTTTTGTTTCTTCTTGGGGAGGGGTGGCGCGACGGCGATTAATTACCTAGTTCTATTTTAGTTATTTGTATATGTATTTTATATGTTTGTTAGGTTGTGTATATGTTGTCGCCGCCGCCCGCTCCCCCCCCCCCCCCCCCATTTTGGGGAGCTGGGCGGTGATGATCGGTTTTACAATTTTTGTTTTGTTATTTATGTGTATATATGTATGTTTATGTTTTATGTGTTGTATGATAGTGTGTGTTAGTTGCTCGGTTATGGCGGGGGGGGGGGGTTATCTGGCAGTAACCCCCTCCCCCCTTTCGGAGACTGCATATTTTGTAGTGTAATTTTTTTGTTTATCTATGGTATAATATTTTTTTTAAATAAATAAAAAAAAGTTTTGTTTCTTTTGGTAGGTTACCAGCATGCTCGCTCTTTTAATATGTTTATTGTATTTTGTATCCATATTTAAAAAATATATATACAGATTAAAGTGGTGACAGCGTCTGGTGAGTTACTTAATCTTGCAGTTCTGGGGGTGGACCGAGGGAGCGCCTCGGGTTCTCCTCGTCTCTCTTCCGGGTGCGGTTTTTCTCCACGGCGGGCTGGACACGAAAAGCTTTCCTAATCAACTACAAGAGCTACTCGTCTACTACTTTGCTGTGTCACTCTCCTAGTGGCGCAGCATTACACAATTATTCTCACAGTTGTGTCACTCTCCTAGTGGCGCAGCATTACACAATTATTCTCAGTTGTGTCACTCTCCTAGTGACACTATTCTTCTACTGCTTCTTTGGCTGTCATGATTGGATCTAGCCGCGGTAGGACACGGTGGGGTGCGGGTGGGGGATGGGACGCCGGTGGTTAGGGATTTTGGGGGGCCATAGGGCGTAGGCGGTTTGGCCTTAGGCTTAGAGAAAGTCCCGTCCTCCCCTCTTGCCCCCCCCCCCACCCCCTCCTGGTCATAGGCCCGAGATAAGATTGGTAACCTTCTATAATAACTTTATTAAACATAATTTATATAATTCTTTCTGTGGGTTGGGTTTATCTCCCCCCCCCCCCTGCCCTTTTCCTTGCCCGCAGATAAGAGGAGGAAAAGGAAGGAGGAAGAGGAAAGGCGCGCCACTCAGAAGAGGACGACAGAGCCGAAGGCCCAGGAGTCCCCGGAAACTACTTACTCGGTCCTGGATACAGCGATGTACCAGAGGAAGAGGAGGGAGCCACCGACTTCTACTCCGAGGATTGCGTCTCCGGCGCGGCGGTCAACTTTATCGACCGCCCCCGTTGAGTCGTCTGTTATTGTTGCTGCAGGCAAGACGAAGGCTGCTTCGCCGACCCACCAGCCCGACAACGCACCGCCGCAACATCCGTCTACCCCCCCCCCCCCCCCCCCCGAGCAGAACCGGCAGGAGACTGGCACTTAGCCGTGGATAAGATCAAGCCACAGTACCGGAAACTTCTGCAGGGGGACACTGCTGATCCGAAGAAGCTGAGAGGGAAGTTCCTCAACGTGGCATGGACCAAGCTGCCCGACGACACGCACTTTGAACTTCACAGTATTATGTTGGAAGGAGAACCAGGATTTGTGGTCACACAGCGCCGCCAGGACGTCTACAGACAGGCGATACTCATCCCGGAAATGGATAGCCACACCATACACCGGATGGTCAAGGCAGTCTGCGGCGACGCTGTGTAGGTGCACGTGATACGGACCCCCCCCCCCCCCCTCCGGGCCCGGACCATATATATCGGACTTTAAACTTTTAGACCATCGTTCAAAATTGTATGTGGGTTTTTTTTAATCCTACTAATTTCTTTTACTAATTGCTATTTTCAAAATTCTGTCCATCCCCCCCCCCCCCCCCCCCCCCCCCCAAGTCAGGCCACCGATCATATCTGAGGTCGGACTCGGGATGGGCGTCTTAAACTAGTTATCTATCTAATAGATCAGACTTTAAACTTTTAGACCTTCGTTCAAAAGTTTGTCGAAAGTACTTTCTTTTTTTTTAAATATTATTAAATAGTCCAATCCTCTCTTCTTTCTCTTATTTATTTTTGGACTGTCCTTCTAAAATGCTCCAAATTATATAAATATTCGACCGAACAGTCAAATTTTTTTCTTTCTTTTTTTAAAATTCTATTAACTTTTTTTACTAATTGCTATTTTCCAAATTCTGCCCATTTTCAACTCTACCCCTCCCCACTCCCCCATCCCGAGTCAGGGCACCGATCTTATCTAATTTCTTTTTGATTTCATTTAATGAGTAGAATTGTTTTAATTAATTATATTAATTAGAGATGCGCATCAAAATTGTAAAGGCCCACTATTTAATTTTTGGATGTAAATTTAAAATGTTTCTCTTTTTCTGTCCCGGAACAAGCCCCTGGCTATCCAGAGACAGACCTCAGGACGGACATGCTCGAAACTCTAGTGGTATATGAGCATGTAAAAATTATTCGCACTTGTGTTTTTGATGATGATAACTAGTTTAACGTGCCCATATACCACTAGGGTTTCGAACACGCCCATCCCGAGTCCGACCTCCGATAAGATCGGTGGCCTGACTCGGGATGGATGGGGGGTGTGGGGTGTGTGTGTGTGTGTGTGTGTGTGTGTGTGTGTGAAAATGGGCAGAATTTTGAAAATAGCAATTAGTAAAAAAGTTAATAGAATAAATAAAAATTAAAAAAAAGGTTACAAGCCAAAAAAAAAAAGAATTGACTGCTCGGCCGAATATTTATATAATTTGGAGCATTTTAGAAGGACAGTCCAAACTTAAATAAGAGAAAGAAGAGAGGATCGGACTATTTAATAATATTTAAAAAAAAAAAGAAGTAATTTCGACATAAAATTTTGAACGCAGATCTAAAAGTTTAAAGTCCGATCGATATGTCCACGCGAGTGGCCTCGTTAAGGCCGTTTGGGTACACAGCTTAAAGGGACGAGATGGGTTGCATCCCGTCAAGAAAACCCCTAGATTGACAGTCGATAGACGTTGAAGGTGTAGTGCTGTGCTGAAATAAGATCTTGAGAAGCCGGATCCGTCTGAACGAGAGAGAGTATCAGACTAGGGTATAGTCCAGTCGTCATGGTTTGGTATAGTGATGCGGACGGGCCCGACTCCTGAGGATACGAGATGGTATCACTATAAAGCAAGGTAAAGTCTAGACAAAGAGTAGTAGGGGCCGACCCCGCTTCCTATTTCTTCTTAGAGTGGGGCGGTTAATCTTCCAGTGCTGCTAGGACAGGCTCGGACATGTAGAGACTAATACCCCTTTCCCACTTATGCGGTGTTCGTACGGTGCGCGCGGTTCTGGAGTGTACGGTTTTCCGCCAGTTTGTTTATGACCAACGCGCAAATTGCATTACCTAGGCGGTGTGCTCACGGGTTGATCACGGCGGTGTAGCGGTTCCTGCGGATCGATGCGTTTTGGCTCGCGTAGGGTCGTAGAAGGTCGTCTTTCAGCGGATCGCCGGGGATGACAGACGGTGATCACGTTGTTTACACGGATATGCACGGTGTTCTCACGGATGTACACGGTGTCCTCACGGATATACGCGGTGGTTTCGCGGATGTGTGCGTTGTCTTCACGAATATAAGCGGTGGGCTCGCGGACATGCACGGATGTTCGCTGTGGCTTTGCGGATAATCACGGAAGCACTACAATGAATACGTACACCACGGATTCCTCACGGTGTGTAGACGGTTCTGGAACTGCGGAAAACAGCGATACTCTGGCGGAGTGGGCAACCGCGCAGAACCGCAGAAGTTTTGGTATAAAAAGTCCCTCCAATGCTGCTGTCTGCCATTGCATCTGCTGATTTCAAGAAGATAACATGCTGTCTGAAGAAGACACGCTTTTTCCACCAGACAATAGAGCTAAATTACTGCAACAATGTGCTATGGAGCTCCTGGTTCTGACTGCAGAAGCTGCTATGGTCATTATAATAATGAAGAGGCAAAAGGAAGCTGAAATTGTTGCTGCAAGAGAAAGAAGGAACATGAAAATACAGAGAAGAGTATGGGTCAAACAGTGGTTGCTGAGAAGGGTCAGGTTTGGACAGTATGAGCAACTCATGGTTGAATTGGGAGCAGAACACCAGTTTCAAGAACTTTCTGAGGACGGAGGGAAAGGGCTTATAGTCCGATTAACACAATATAGGACATTTACGCACATGCCAGTTTTAGTGGTCGAGGAAACCCAGAGTACTCGGAGTAATCCACCGACCCGCGGCAAGTAACTGGCAACTTTCCCACACTCGTATGTTTAAAAATCCCTTGACAAGTATTAACCTGCCGTGAGCGGGATAACGTAACAACCGAAGTTACCGTCAAGAAACCGCATGCATACCGCCAATGCATTCAAGGGAACCGTATAGCTTCCGCAAAGAAACCGTAGCGACCGTAAATGTTAATTGTGGTGGAAGGCTGCGGTTGTCTCGCGGAAGGTCGCGGTAGGTTAACGGTTTGCTTGCGTTCAGTACGGTGCATTCACGGTTCGCTCGGTTTTCTTACGTTTTAGAGCTTTCCGCAGCATTTCGGCGGAAAAAAAATGTCGGCGGTGCCCGCGGACACTCACGGAACCTGCGGAAACATACGAATCACCGCGCGGTGTCTTCGAGGTTCCCTGCGGTTTTCAAACCGCGTCAAACCGCAGTCTGAACCGCATAAGTGGGAAAGGGGTATAAACGCGAACAACCGTGGCGTTCTGCAGAATGGCCGTCATACGAGTCACGAAAAAAAAAACAGTCGACAGTCAGACGGAGAAATGACGTGGAGGCAAGGAATCTCGCTAAAAACAGAATCCAACCTGGTGGTGCAGGCTGTCGAAACGAGAAGCGTTCCAGCGTTCAATCAGTTCCAATGGCCGCATACATCCCAGTACAAAACTTCATTTCGCTGACAAAAACAACGAAATAAAGGACCCCCAAGTCGAGCACACGAAAGCACGTGCAGTGTGCACACGCGAAACAAACACGTCTTACCGCGTGGAGCTCCAGACTGGGAATGTGTGTTTTTGACAGCAGTCATTGTGGCGGACGCGCTTGCTTCGATCAAGTCCGCTGTGGCTGCGGGCTCGTGCTCTTTGTTGGGCCTGTTTGTTTAGTTTTTTTGTGGCATGATTTAGTCATAATTTGAGGGCCTCTTCCTTCCATTTATGTCTTGGTAGTTGGAACCGTTTTATTACAGCAGATTAAGGTGAGTTTTTCAGATTACCAACGAGCAGATGTCCAACCAGATAGGAAGACCAGATACTAAGTAAGAATATAATAACTAGTAACTACCAAACACCCAACTGTACTATTTCTCTGGGGGACCTGGGATGGACTGGGTGGCACCCTCATTGCTCATATATAATTAGCATACACATCTGCCAAATGGTCAGTACCTACTACAAAAATTACCATGCGAAGCATTAGGCTTTTTTAACCAATACCTACACTACAAGGGAAATTCCCTTCAAATTAGATAGCTAGGATAGTTTAATTCACCCCCCCCCCCCCTTGCATTCAAATCTGTAATTCAAGGAGGGAGGGTGATGGGTGGCTTTGATCAGCCGTTGGATATTTAGAATAGGGACCTAGGACAATAGGAACAACCATAACACAATAAATAGATCCTATCCTGGAAGTGAGTATTTTTTGTTATACTTTTCTATGCATATGTTTTAGTGCAATAAAGGTGCAGTTGAAATTAATACTTAATTGCATATTATAACCGTTCAGGTTTTTAACCGTGGATAAAAGAAAGTAAAATGAAAACAATATCTCATACCAATACTAACTTAAATGTTTTGTTTTGTTTAACGTCACCACTAGAACACATTGTATCAGCATTATCTTAAAATGTGTGCGTGCGTGCACGTACAATAATTATAGTGTAGCATGACGGGGGGGGGGGGGGGGGCATTTATACAAATAAAAACGTTTTACTTTCAAGGGGCAAATTGTAAAAGTATTGGTCAAGATTTTACTAAAACAGAAGTACTAAACAATGCCGTCTACTCCATGCAGAATGAAATTATATTTTATGATTTATTTGTTTAACTGAACTATATTTGATTCATCTTTTGCTATTATCTCTCTAATATATAGGGAAACCTGAACAGCCCCAAATTAGACAAAATGTTACCTAGCGTTGGCCGATATGAACCAAAATTGTATTTTGAAGTCGGGTAGGATGGGTAGGGAACAAACTTTTATAACGTATTGCATATTTTTCTTCTTCGTAAATTTTATAATGTATTGTGTATTTATTAACTTTGTTATCAAACATTTTAATTTATATTGAATTTCATTGAAAAAGCACCAGCTAATTTGTAGTTATAAAAAGGATACGAGAAGAAATAATAATAAATCAATGGATCAATCACTTTATTTGCAACAGATGTAAGAGAATATATACATTTTGCAAGAAAGTGTCACAATATAAAATAGCATAGCTTGTATATTTCTGACGTGAAACGCGGATTGTGATGCTAAAATCTGACACAAAATTTTGACTAACTGTAGTGACTCGTATTTGGATTTCAATGATAACAGTTAATAATATGATAATGTTAATCCAAGGCCAAGTACACTAATGTTTGTATCTATACTTTTATCTATGGCCTCTGTTACACACATTCTCTATAATACTCGTATTACACTGGCCAGGTTTTTTGTTCTCTTGGAATGTTCTAAATCGCCCATTTTTCGGTATTGATATTTAACACACCACAGCTAAAGTTAAACAGCTAAATTTCAATATATAAACATTCCAGTACGTTTTATAATGATAGTACATTGTAAATAACCTCGCTAACGTATTTAGTAAACAATTATCTTTAACGCCTTGTTCGACAACTTTGAGAGATAAATACGATATATTCTCATTATCCTAGGTTTCTATGAATCCTAGTCCATAAAGAAGATATTTCACATATGCAGCCCAATGATGAAGAGGAATGAAAATATATTTAATTGATTTTGTATAATCGGATGTATCGTCAATGTCCCAAACTGCATTATGCTTCCAACTCCGTTCACTTTGTTTTCGTGTGCTTGTGTATGTATATGTATATGTGTGTGTATGTGTATGTGTATATATATATATATATATATATATATATATATATATATATATATATATATAATTTATATTATTATTATTTTTTTTTTTTTTTTCTTTGCGTCCATACATTTTACGGCAGTCTGATTGGTCCATAAGAGCTTACTTTTTTTTCGTTCATATCTCGAACCAAAAAAGTTAAGCTACGCCTACTACACGCAAGGGCTCTTTTATATGCACCATTTTATAGACAGGATACCACATACCACGACCTTTGATGTACCAGTCGTGGTGCACGTCGAGCGAGAAATAGCCCAATGGGCGTGTTACGACGAATTTTTAACAAGTCACTGGCCTAGGGAGCGAGGGGTGATAGTGGTATATTTTGCTTTATATTTGCTTCATAATAGTGCAAAAGTGTGTAAATATAAAAGTGTGCAACCCCCCACCCCTCCCCCCTCCCGCCCCTTTGGCACCTTCATACACCGTGCAAGTTATCCTCCCCATTGCTCACAATATAATGATTTAAGAATGACATTCATTTTAAAATATTACCATAGACGTCCTAACGTTTCTTAGCGTCTGATAATATTAAAGAACTTAATGATGCCAATGACCTGTGAAAATATGTATTTAGAGTTAATGCCGTTAATGTTAATCAGCTATTGCAGCAAATTGGTTAATATTAATATTACTATATATTCAGTATAGTACTATATTCGTCTGCATGTATATTATATCATAATATCAATAATACATGTATTTCTGAATATACTTAATAATGACTTAATTAGGTATTAAATAATATAAGTAAATGTTACCTTATTTAGTTTATTATTATTTGTTACTAAACCAGTCTCGACCATAATCCTGTACATATCCTGTATATTTTTATTAATGTGTTGTACATTGTATTACATAGAGGCATATATAACGCAAAGGGTATTTTATTGATATTTGTTTTACAGAACTGTCATGATATAATAATAATCAGCCCCGTAGGAATCGGGAGGAGGGAGCACGTGCCCCCTCCCCCAGTTGTGAACCTTTTTTGATCGCATTAATGTTTGCCATTGTAACCAAAATCCGATATAGTGTTTGTACCCGATCAGTCGTTCCTACGTGTCTGTATATAGTATGCATGTGCATTAGTGTAACTGAACTGAAAGAAGATTATGTTAGGGGAAATAAATCTAATAAAATGCATTTATAACAAAACACAACTTATATTTTGTTCACAATAAAACAGCATTTGTTGTTTCAACGTTAGTTATTTATCGTTGCATATTTAAAAAAAAAGACAGAACAACTAAAGGGAGACCAGTTCAAGCAAACCACGTGCAAAACGATTTTCATATGCAATACTGTGTTGTTGCAATAAACAAACTATTTGGGGGTGGGTGGGGGTGGGGGGGGGTTGCCTTAGAACGCATTTTATTTCATTTTTGGTTTCCGAATTTAACAAAATCCTCTATGATTTGACATTTCTGTAAGAAAATATTCAGCAAATACCCATTGCGTCATTTATGCCTCTCAGTATATATTAATAGTTAACTGATCATTGCATGCGTTTATCGTGTTTATGCTCAATTATATATATATATAATTTAATTTTTTCCAGGCAATAAATACTTTTTAGTTGTTTTTTTGCATGATAAAACCACGGTGATTTTGCCTAGAAAAGATGTCAAGTTTGGAGTTGGTGATGACACCGGTTCTCGGTTAGTTTTGGCATGTTTAACCAATTATCATGTGCATGGTTGTTGTTTACAAACTATTTTGTTTATTGCATGTAGTTTATCAATGAAAATCCTTGTATACAAAGATATACTATTTGTGGATGCAATAACAACGCACACATTAATTATGCCATGTACCTGCGATTGGCATTTTAAACCATATGCAACTGCATGGTTTCATTGCTTAATTGATAGACTGGCTGTGTAAATTTTTAACACACAATTCATAATTTCAATGTAAAAACATGTTTTATACATCATACATGTATATACTTTTTTGTGTTTTGTGTATGTATGTATATATTTTTATTTCTTTTTTTTTCATACAAGTGTAAGCGTCTCAAAAATGGACACTATTGAGGGCAGATACAAACCTGAGTGGTATTCCACAATCCTACTGGGGTTTTCTAGTAAGAATAGAACACTTTAAAACTGATTTTAAATGTACTTGAACTAGTTCATGTATTAGACAATGTTAACTTGGAATTTTCCAACCTACATGAACCAGTCCTCGAAATTTAAAAGTGAAAATGCTGTTGCCAAATTGATCTGCAGTCACGTGTTTAACTTTGTCAGGGTAGTTACTTTATCTTTACAAATTTGCTGTCACAAAAAGATATTGTTTACGAGTGCTGATGAACCAAAGACTCGGTCATATTCTTTAATTACAAAATACTAACTACAATGCATTTTATTCACTGTGTAGAATTTTTTTTTCTTCTGAAAATGTAATTTTACCCTTAATAACAAATATTTTGTCCCATTATAGCCGATTACGTGGAGTTGATACAAGAACAGGGGAATTCAGCTTAGATTGCTTCAAAGAAACTGGACATTTAGATGAAGGTATGTTTCCATGTAGTTAAACCTGTCTTAACGGCCACCTATAATAGCGGTCACCTGCCATAAGCGGTCACTTTTTTCCCTCCCAAACGATTTGTAATGTAAACGCACCTGTAATAAGCGGTCAGCTGTCTAACGCGGCCAGCGGACACCTAAATCGGATCCCAAATCGTTAAAATACCTGTATTAAGCGGTCACAGTAAATAATTATTTACTTTTATATAAAAGGGATATTTTAACAACAGCGATAAGATGTAGCAAATAACCGATCTTCACACTTTCGTTTTAGTAGCCATTCAGGCCAGACATCTCAACTGTGTAACAATTAAGAAAGTATGGCTCTGGAATGCCTCTGATTGCCTTCTAGGCAGGCTACGCTTGACATGCAGATTCACTTACTATGACAATACACCATATGAAGTAAGAATTACTAGTAAACAAAATGGAACGGTTAATTTAATACAGTCCAGTTGCATGTTTTCTGAAGTTGATTTATAGTCAACTGTGAAGCACGCATCCGTTAATTATCAGTATTGCCGGTAAAACAAGATAACAACTATTTTAAAGACTCTATTTGTGGCAACCTGTAATAAGAGGCCACCCGTCTTAAGCGGCCAATTTTATCTACTCCCGTGTGTGACCGCCTAAGACAGGTTTGACTGTATTTCATTTATCCTGCATTATTTTGATTCCTTTAGTATAAGTTACCAATCACCTACAGCTATACCATTAATGATTGTGTCAGTCATAATACCGAAATACAAGACACTAACCAGAATGTGTGTGTGTGCATGTGCGTGTGCGTGTGCATATATATGGTGTAGATCTTTGCACTATGTGTGTTTATTAAAGTGACAGACATTAGTTTTTAAACACTTAGACATATTGTTCACTATTAGAGCAGGTTTTGATAACTGAAATCATAATTTTCTTAGATTTTATTGTTCATATTATCCATGTCCGCACATCCGAAGTGTTTCTGGTCATCCTGGTGTTATTAATAGCACACAATCCATTTTTTAGATTAAAAAAAACAACACGCGTCTGAGAAATAATGGTTATGTAGTAGAGTTTTAGTCAATTTTTAATGGTATTTCACTGTATCAATGTCACAGACACTTGGTTCACTCTATTATTCAAACGTGTTGCAGGTTTGTAAATTAACTAACTTAGTGTCCATTTTCACGACCTGAAACTAGGGTGTGTGCCTTTAATCTCTAGATCCATATTAATGAAATTAGTTTGGACATTTTCTTTTATGTTATAAGATGTTTGAGTATGTTCATTTACAAGTTTAATGCTACTATACGTGCCTTGTATTTGCATATCAATTATCTTTTGTAGGTTTCTGCAAACAAAATATAAAAAAAACGACAGATGGAATCCAGGTTGGTATTTTTTCTAGTCATACATGTTGTCAACAGCTGCATATTTACAGAATAGATCAATTGTATTCCAGGAAAATGGGTTAATGATTAGTTGTCAGTTAAAGAAGTCTGTGTATACCTTTCCATAGAGCCATGCAAATTCGCATGCAAACACATGACCTACCAATGATGTTGGCATAGTTCATTTGTAAATTGTGCAAAAAAAAAGTACTTTGGAAGTTTGTTCATTGAATCCACATAGATTTCATGCAAATCATATTTGGAGATTCATACATATTTTGAGCCCTATATAGTTATAATTTAAAAGTAATTACAATTTCAGACATTCAATTTTTGTTTCACTTGCAGAAAAATCATACGAAAGGAAAAACAACAAAGGCAACAGCTTCTGCATCAATTGGTAAAAAGACTACGAAGACAACTTTGAAGGTTTGTGTTCATTTATTATGACGAGACAAATGTTATGTTATGTTTTATAATTTAAATATTTAAAAACATCTTAACTGCTTAGCCACCTGCTACTCCACAAAGGTTTTTTGTAGTATTCAGCAAGTCTTAAATTGCACTCATGATATACTGGTGGACCAACACATTTGTTTTTAAAACAAAGTATAAACTAAAGTTTGTAAAAGTAAACTTACATACTTGCATGCCACTAATATTTGATCTGAAATAGTTGGCAGTTGACAGGATGTTTAATGCAATTCTTTATTATTCTAACCCAAAGCAGTGCGAGAGACCATAGGTGAGAGTGGACAGCAAAACCAAGGGACACCTACTATATGTAGATGTACATGTACAGGACAATACCACACACCAGCACAGACCATAACATGCACCACCCGAACATACATAACCGGAACAGCCAAAAGGCATCAGTGACAGAAGGATCTTAAATCTAACATAATTTGAAGTATTTCAAACAAATTATAATCTTGCAGAAATCAAAACAGCACTGAGACAGTCATCAAATGACCCGAGAAGACTGCCACACAGGGAGGAGCTTCAAGAGTTACTAAACAATTGGAGCTCCCCACCTACAGCAGCTAGAGAAATCATGAAACGTATTTTACAGTTGGGGAACTGCTCGATAGGAATATGAGTGGGAAGCTTGCCTATAATCGTCTAGATGATACAAAAGTCCAGTACATCAAAGATATTATTGTGCAAAAGTTTGGTGGCACTTCGCCCACATGTTGGATGAAGTGTCACGAACCGATGCAAAGGTTTATACGGAATGCGTTTGAACAATTAAGGAGACATCAAATTAGTTATGTTTTAAGTACCCCACCGTTATGTATTTTAGGGTTTCTGCCAAAGGGTAAAATGTGTATGGCGCCACAAACAAATTTGTTTGAAGATTTGTTTGTTCAAGTTAACCTTTTGACAAAATTAATTACTCTTTATTATTACTATATGCTTTTCTTAACCCTAAACTTAAATCAGGTTCTCTCTGTGGGACCCCCCCCCCCCCCCCCCCCCCCCCCCCCCGTTAACTGTGGTTGAATTTAATTCCAAAATTTTCTTTCTGACATAAACACTATATTTGTATGTTACAGTCAATGTAAAGACATTCCCATTATACCATTTTTATTTTATTAGTAAGAACTATTCCGAGTTTGTAGAAATTGTGATTTAGACCACAATAGTCTTCTTTTTTTTCTTCTTTTTTTATATATATATTCTTTCAATTGTAAAACATATCTAATATAAATATTTGAGGATTTCATCTGATAATGTGACACAAAAGCTGATCCAATGAAGCACTGAATCGCATTATATCTCTAACCTATTTGACCCTAAATACATGTAAGTTATCTTATATCTTAATTTCAATAATAATGTGAAGAATAGATTTATTTGTGCATTTTTGTTTTAATTATTTTCTTTAAATATTACAAACACTAAACAAACTCAAGCATAATTTAGCAACTTTGAAATATAAAAAAAAATTAATATTAAAATAATCCAAGTTATTACATAAGTAATTAATAGAAGTATTTTTTTTTTTCTAACAAGAAAAAAGTTTAGGGGCAGTCCCAAAAATATGATTAGTTGTGAAACTGTAAACAAACCCTATTTTTTTTTCACAACTTGATCAGTTTGTTTTTTAAATCGGGAGTGTATGCATTCAAAGTTAGCCTACTTGACTTTGTAGGAAAGTATCACCAAATATATATATGTGTCTATTTTAATGGTTATTTTAAAGGTATACACCAAGATGTGCAACATATTGGTTTATAGTAAACAAATGTTTTTACATTTACTTTTGTTTTGTTTTTTTTGTTTTTTTTGTTTTGTTTTTTTTACATTGACTTAATATGCAATATATGAGGCAACCTTCCCATTTGACTATTAGACAGGGTAACATACATCAAGTTTTAAGCTGTCATTCAACAACTCTATAAATGTAAATTGAAGTATAATTTGTCAAATATATCTGACTAAAATGAGTGTTCTGAGTCTGCAGCCATTTAAGGTGTTTCTGACTAATTATATTTTTCGTAGTATCTACAAAATTGTTTGGTAAAATTGGTTTGGATTACTACAGACATTAGGATCACAACAAATAATGTGTTTGTACATACACAGACAACAAATAATTTGTTTATACAGCTACTGATAATTCTTATTAAACAAGACAATATCTTTAGCATGCAATTTCAGTCATCAATTTTTATTTTTTTTATTAGTCATGATACAATGGCAGCAGACTCAGGGTGGTCCCTTTAGTCAGCATAAACACTGATGTATTTATTGATTTTTCTGCTTTGTTAAAGCAATGTACTGTTTTCTACAACGTCCGACCTTGATGTTGATTAAATATCAATGCTAAATGTTTTAAACTCTAAATGGATCCACATCTAAGTTAGAGGAGCTATTGAACACTCTACCAATTTTTTTCTCACTGTTAGGTCTGCAATGTTTTGTACCCATGTGTTCGGTTCAAGCCATCTTTGTTGTGTAGCCGATTGATTTGTAAATTTCACTCAAATAGTTATTTTATTTTATTTCCAAAACAATTTCTTCTTATTTCAAATCAAGCTGAAAAATATACATATATATATATATATATATATATATATATATATATATATATATATATATATATATATATATATATATATATATATATATATATATATATATATATATATATATATATATATATATATATATATATATATATATATATATATAATATATTATATATATATATATATAGATATATAGAAAATTATGCGACGGCATATAGTATCATGGGCGAACCAGTCTCTGTGAGCATAAGGATTCGGTTCTAAAGTATATCAACATTATAAACAGACAGTTGTCATTCAAATAACTAGTTTTTATTGGTATTTCACCACTTCAAATCAGCACTAAACTGGCCTTTATCTAGCAAAAAGCGCCGCACTTGCATCAAAAATCTGCAGTAAATATTGCTAACTACGTAACCTGTCTCGGTTAGTGAAACGTTTAGTTACAGCAAAAGATTTTGAAAACAAAACTTTCTAGTTGAAGTCCGCGTAATATTTTGGACCTAATCCGATTTTAAAAACGAAATCACACAACAGACCTCAAGATCCCGAATTGTTTAGTGTCAGCTCACTTGGCACCTCCTTGCACAGTGTTTTGACTTTGGCGTTAGACAAAACGTCAACGTATGTCGCGCAGATGGATGTGACTAGTCAAGCGTTGTTAATCCTCAGTAATTCACGAAAATGCCAATTAGGTCTAATACTTTCATTTAACATAACTACACATTATCAACTACTCAGTAATGGCATGTTTTTAATTAAACATCCAATGACATAGTATTTTATATTGAAATAATATTATTGAACCGAATGCATAACTGGAATATATAAGGCAGTGGTATGTGTTGTCCTGTCTGTGGGATGGTGCATCTAAGAGATCCCTTACTACTAATAGAAAAACAAATGTAGTGGATTTTCTCTCTAAGATTATGTGTTAAAATTACCAAATGTTTGACATCCAATAGCCGATGATTAATAAATCACTTCCCTCTAACTGTCGTTAAACAACACAAACTCTTTTATTAAGCTTTACTTTCACTAGTAATTTACATGAAATGTATTTTGAGTTGTTTAATGACACCACAAGAACACGTTGATTAACTAATCGTCGGCTATTGGATGTCAGACATTTGGTTTTATTAGCAACAAGGAATCGTTTATATGCACTTTCCCTCGGACAGGACAACACATAACAGTCGTGAGACACGGAAGCAGGAACGCAAGGATTTGTTTTATAAGGTGTATGAAAAGCAGGTGCGGATTGAAGGGGTGGTGCATGAGAGACGATTATGACAGACCCACCTCAGTTCTGCCTGGTTAATTTACTTTCACTATCAAGTTACTTGAACGTTATTTTGTGTTGGTTAACTGCAACATTAGAGCACATTCACTAATTAGTCCTCCTTGAAAACCTGCTACATTTGTTTTCATTAGCAACAAGGTATGTTTTATACGCATTTTCGCCACATACTAGACAGCACACACCACTGTCTTTGATATACCAGACGTGGGGGCATTGACGTCACGAATACAAACAAATTTAAAATAAAACAAAACAATAAACAGTAAATTAATGGGTCCACTGAAGAGTTTCGATAATTGGTCAGTCAAGCGCTCTATCGACTCAACTATCTCAACGTCGCTGTATTCTACGTAAGAAGGCAGATTTCAAGAACATTTGTATCCTAAACAATCGTACCACGTCTCCTCCCTTTGTTTAATACTAGATCCGCACATGGGTGTGAAAATAAAACGCGCACCACTCGATTTTCCAGTATTATAGCAATTAGCTTGAGTCGCCTCCAGCCCTCCCCTTATTGATATTGATATTGATACTGATAACATACACCACTAGAACACATTGATTCATTATTCATCGGCTGATGGTTGTCAAACATTTGGTAATTTAACATATAGTCTTAGAGAGGAAACCCTCTACATTTTTGCATTAGTAGCAAGGGATACTTTGTATGTATCAGCCGCCAGACAGTATAGTACATACCACGGTCAGTCGTGGTGCACTGGCTAGAACGAGAAACAATCCGATGGGCCCACAAACTGATCGATCTTATACCGACTTGCATCAGGCCTATGATTGACAAAGTTAGTGTGACATTTTAAATGTGCACGACTTATAGTCAATACATTACCGGTTAGGTGAACACTAGAATGATTTACAGGGTTAGGGGGGGGAGGCTGGTGACTAGGGCCCTATGATTGACAAAGTTAGTGTCACAATTTAAATGTGTTACACTAATAGTCAATACTGCACACACTATTGTTCTTTGTTACATTACCAGTTAACCGAACACTAGCGGGTTTTACATGGGCTGGGATGCAGGGGTGGGGTGGGGGGGGGGGGGGGGGGGGGGGGGGGGGAGGGGGGGTGTCAGGGCTGCAAATGCAATATTTCCCCAGGATCATGCCCCAGAATCCCCTTTATCATAAGCGTACAAAACAGGGGGTATAATTAGGGCAAAAATGATAGAGACCTTTTCATCATGCATTTCCATCATCCTTGCCTCAAAATTAGTTATAATTCATGTAAAAATGCCTAGTGATTCGTTTGCATCCCAATGCAGTTTGGTTGGCAGTAATGCTAATATGAATAAATGTTCTTATGCAGATTCGGGCATTTTCGTTTAATTCTGGTAATAACCAGTCTGCCTCCCTACAAAAATGGGAGCCCGTACGCCTATGATCTTTATCAAGTTCAGGCTGTTTGGCATGTAACAAAGAGATATCACATGCAGTCGAGTTTCACAACATATAATATTACCTGTGTACTTGTAAGTACTGATATGTAACAAAGAGATATCACACGCAGTCGAGTTTCACAACATATAATGTTACCTGTGTACTTGTAAGTACTGACATGTAACAAAGAGATATCACATACAGTCGAGTTTCACAACATATAATAGTACCTGTGTACTTGTAAGTACTGACATGTAACAAAGAGATATAACACGCAGTCGAGTTTCACAACATATAATATTACCTGTGTACTTGTAAGAACTGATATGTAACAAAGATATATCACATGCAGTCGAGTTTCACAACATATAATATTACCTGTATACTTGTAAGTACTGACATGTAACAAAGAGATATCGCATGCAGTCGAGTTTCACAACATATAATATTACCTGTTTACTTGTAAGTACTGACATGTAACAAAGAGATATCACATGCACTGACTCATAAGGTATGGAAATATGTGTGCATCGCTGTATACGCTGTTGACTTCGTTATTAAACTGTCCAGTTACAGCAAATGCATGACGGGTCGTGGTATGTGCTACCCTGCCCGGTGGATTTGTGTCTAAATCGTTCAAAGGTCAGTTGTAATTCAGGCGTGGATTGACACGGGTATAATAAAATAAAACTACTAATAAAATATACTACTAATACAATACTAATAATAATTATTTTCAATTATTAATACAAGCTAACAACTCTCATATCTCGTGCAGTTTTATGTATTGTATGTAATATGGAAATTAACCACGGAATACCTGTAACAGCCGAACATAGTTTACACTAAGTACTTGGTGGGAAACGTCACGGACCCCGACAGACTGCCAGGCGGGGTCTACGAGGAAAACTTCAAGACGTGTCCCGATGGCCACCAGGTCGCCATCCACACGATCAAACTACGGGGAGTGGAAGCTATTGTAGTGACGTCGCGCCGGGATGATCTTTACCGACAGGGATTCCTCAGCCATGACATGGATAACAACACCATCCACAGAATCATGAAGATCGTCACCGGCGCCCAGTACCCACAGATGGTCCACTGCCTTAGCACCCACAGCTACAGGAGACTGGTGCCTCACTTTGAGGAGAGGAACATCATCGCCTCCCCGTAGATGCTGTGCACCCAAACGGCCTTAACGAGGCCACTCGCGTGAACATATCGATCGGACTTTAAACTTTTAGATCTGAGTTCAAAATTTTATGTCGAAATTACTTCTTTTTTTTAATATTATTAAATAGTCCGATCCTCTCTTCTTTCTCTTATTTAATTTTGGACTGTCCTTCTAAAATGCTCCAAATTATATAAATATTCGACCGAGCGGTCAATTATTTTTTATTTTTGGCTTGTAACCTTTTTATTTTTTTTATTTTATCTATTAACTTCTTTACTAATTGCTATTTTAAAAATTCTGCCCAGTTTCAACCCACAACCCCCCCCCCCCCCCCCCCTCCATCCCGAGTTAGGCCACCGATCTCGGAGGTCGGACTCGGGATGGGCGTGTTCGAAACCCTAGTGGTATATGGGCACGTTAAACTAGTTATCATAACACTGTCTAAAACTAGGTTCAACCGTCGCCATTCTGTAAAGAGTGGATTCTGGGGAGTGTTCATAAAGGCGAGCGCTCGCGAACAGTTTGCCTGGTTCCTTCTGTCATATCACATTCATCAAACGTTAGGCGCGGGGCGGGATTTAGCTCAGTCGGTTGAGCGCTCGTCCAATCCAGTATACCACAACTGGTCAAAGACAGCTGTGGTGTGTGCTATCTTGTCTGTGTGAAAGTGCATATGAAAGATCCCTTGCTGATAATGAACAAAATTGTAGCGGGTTTTCTCTGATGACTACGAGTTATAATTACCAAATGTTTGACATCCACTAGTCGATGATTAATTAATCATTGTGCTCTAGTGGTGTCGTTAAACAAAACAACATTTGTCGTCCAGTACTATATCCAGGTGCGGGTCCTGGGATGGAGGATGTGTGTTGGGTGCGTGTGTGTTGGGGGGTGCTGGGTGGGGGGGGGGGGGGGCTTCGAGCCCTGATTGGAGTTTGTATGAACGCAGACAATGTAACGTAGCTGTTCCATCGACTGGTTCCAACTAAACACAAAAATACTCCAACCAGGACCCGACTGCCCGTGCCTTCGCCACACATAAAGCACCCCCTTTAACACAGTCGTTGGTCCGCACCTGAATTGTTCACCATGAGACTTGAAGAAAAACGCGCACCACTGTTGTGATCGTTTGAACAGCCCTAGCAACCTGGTCACGGTCTCGTGATCGATATATATAGATATAGATAGAATACATGTCTAACGAGGTCTCTTGATCGATATATCCAACAACAGTCACCTGTCTCCTGACAGCCATTTTGTCGAGTTACCTTTCTGTTGATTGTGGAGGTAAGTAAATGATTTTCACCAATCCAGAGCACATTGTTTGTAAATATAACACGTATTAGCTTTAACAAAACGTTGTTTTAATACTTTGAGTTTATAGTTCACACCAGTATTAATTGTCAAACAGTACATTTCGATATTTAAACAACGTCGCCGAGTTTGTTCAGCATGTCACGTTTTAACACGGATCTAAACGTGTTCATAAAAAAAAAATCAATATGCTCTAGTGGCATCGTTAAATAAAACAAACAGTTTTGTTTAAATTTTAATATCCATTTGTTTGGAGTAGGACAACTACAGAAACAACCCAAAAACTATAGTTTTGTCTCACGTACCCCTCCCCCGGTTCCTACGGGCTTGAAATATGTTTATTCTGAATTGTTGTTGGTACAAACTAGACAATTAACACATTTTCAGGCGCGGGTGCAGGGTGGGGGATCAGTTTTCAATATATTTCTGGGTGATCATTCAGCTGACTGTGTTTATTGTCGTTCCAACCAGAGCACCATACCTGTTCATAGGCCGTGGTATGTGTTTTTTTTATCTGTGGAACAGTGCATGTAAAATGTCCTTTGATGTATTAGAAAAAAGTGTAACGGGTTTCATCTGGTGACTACCGGTTAGAAATGGCAAATGTTTAACATTCAACAGCCCATAATTACTTAATGTTCTCTAGTGGTGTCGTTAAACAAAATAAACTTCATAACATAGGTGTGTGATAAATACCAATTTTTTGTGTGTTTTTTACTTTACAATTTTACACAAATACAGACCCTGTTTTGTTTTTTTGCAAAATTGGAATTATTTTTTTAGCTAATGAAAATCAAGTTATAAAATTTAATTTCAGTTCATTTCTGTAGCTGTTTACAATGGAGGACGTTCAAATCCAACTTCTGCAGAACATCCATCAAGAGATGACCAACGGTTCGTTCAGTGATATACAGGTGATTTGTAATGACGACACAACAACCGGAAGTCGCCTCGTTCTTGCAGCATTGTCACCTTACTTCCGGGCGATGTTTGCATCAGGCATGACAGAGAGTCAGACGGGCGTCCTGAAACTTCCGTCTGTGTCTCTGTCAGAATATCAGGATATTCTCAAGATGTATTTCTTCAAAATTAATCTCATAAACGAGGAAAACTGCATGAACATTTTTGACGCTGCCGAGATGATGCAGCTTGATCCTATCAAAAATCTCTGTATCATCTACCTGAACCAAAGTCTCGACCTAACTCCTGAGAATTGTTTCAATTGGTGGAGAAACCTGAAACTCTACAATTTTCTTGATTTATCCAAACAGGCGCTTTCGTGTTTGACTGATAACTTGGCTCATTTTGTTAAAACGGAAAATGTTATTCATCTGTCAAAGGGAGAACTTTTTGAAATAATTTTCGAAGATGACTTAACCTGTAAAGAAGATGACATTCTGAAAGTCGCCATGAAGTGGATTGATCATAATAACCCAGAACAGGAGGACGTCCAGAGTATTTTTGAAAATGTGCGACTGGATATTGTTGACCGACAATTTCTTGTTAATGAGGTAGCATTTTCAAAGATCGTTCTTGAGAATAGCGCTGTGAGGGAAATGATACAACACGTTTTATGTTTAGCGCTGTCACAACTTACATACACAACGAGGTTTCTCGCCAACCAACCTGGTGTTTTCGTACTACACCACACCGACAAGTTACTGCTGTCTTGCTTCACGTCGGAAGAGAAGTGGGAAGATATCCCGCCAGCCCCAGTAGATCCTGGACCGTATTATTCAGCAGCGTGTTTGGATAACAAGATCTACATCACTGGTGGTGATGAACAACGTAAATATACACTGGTGTATGACACCATTAGAAAAATGTGGAGCATAGGTCCATATCTCAACGATGAACACTGGGGTCACTGTTCAGCCACAGCTGGTTCCAAAGTGTATGTAATGAGCGGTTGGGATACCAGTACAATAGAAGAGAAGAGCGAGAATGAGGAGCAGTGGCAGGTGGTCGGTGATTTGGAATTGAACAGAGCGGAGACTTTTCCTGTTACAGTTGGTGAGAAGATTCTCGTTATGGGAGGACAAATAAAATATGACTTCTCAGGACAAATAGACGTCAACGTGTCAGATTTCATCCAGTGTTTTAACACCAGAACCCGCGCTGTCACCAAGCTGGAAACAAAGTTGCCTTGTACATCCATTACACTAAGAGGATCTGTTCACCTACCAGATGTGTATCTGTTGGACTATGTTGGCAACGTGATGCACATCCACGTCACTGACAGAAATGGAAAAATCCAGGTTGAGAATAAACTAACAGCTAAATGGAAATGTTTTTGTATGGACTTTGGTATCGTTCACCGACATGGAAACCTCCTGTATTTTACAAAAGATGGAATCCGTAAATTCAACCTGGCTGAAGGGAAAGAAGGAGAGAGTACATTCCCAAAACCACCTAGAAGTGGTGAGGTGTACGACGTCCTGACAATTTGACAAACGATACACTACACGGCTACTTCATTAATCACAGTGTTACTGGCCGTCTTGTTGTCCAAGACAAGAACAACATTTATGGACATGTCTAGTTATTTCATTATGCTAAATCAGTTTGTTTTTACGAACACATACATGTGTGCACATACACAAGAAAGAAATACTTTATTTAACGACGCACTCAACACATTTTATTTACGGTTATATGGCGTCGGATATATGGTTAAGGACCACACAGATTTTGAGAGGAAATCCGCTGTCGCCACTTCACGGGCTACTCTTTCCGATTAGCAGCAAGGGATCTTTTATTTGAGCTTCCCACAGACAGGATAGCACAAACCATGGCCTTTGTTGAACCAGTTATGGATCACTGGTCGGTGCAAGTGGTTTACACCTACCCATTGAGCCTTGCGGAGCACTCACTCAGGGTATGGAGTCGGTATCTGGATTAAAAATCCATTTCTCGACTGGGATCCGAACCCAGTACCTACCAGCCTGTAGACCGATGGCCTAACCACGACACCACCGAGGCCGGTTGCACATACGAAACACGGTAATGATTGTTCATTAATGTATTTTATTATATAGTTTTTATTCACAGAAAAGAACACAGTTTATTTCAATGTATAATAATCGGATTGTGGTAGATCGCGTTTTGTACTATGTACATATGACACACACAGTTCGTTCATTAATCTGTACTAATAAAAGTACCGAAAATTACCGATTCGCTTTTCTTGTAGGATCGTTTACTGCATGCAAACTCAAATGAAGGACTGGTTGATAAACTCTGATGATTTTTTAAACAGTGGACACTGCCAACTGTCTTCGTCCAATATAAGCTGTCGGTGGGTTCATTGGACTATTTCTCATTCCATCCAGTGCTGCAGAACTGGTATATTAAAAGTTGTGGTGTGTGCCGTGCTGTCTGTGGGATGGTGCATATAAACGATCCCATGCTACTAGTGAAACAAATGTAGCAGGTGTCCTCTCTAAGACTATATGCTAGAATTACCAAATGTTTGACATCCAATAACCGCTGGGATCGATCCCCGTCGATGGGCCTATTGGGCTATTTCTCGTTCCAGCCAGTGCACCACGACTGGTATATCAAATGCCGTGGTATGTACTACCCTGTCTGTGGGCTTGTGCATATAAAACATTCCGTGCTACTAATCAAAAACAGTAGCCCATGAAGTGGCGACAGCGGGTTTCCTCTCTCAATATCTGTGTGGTCCTTAATCATATGTCTGACGCCATAATATAACCGTGTTGAGTGCGTCGTTAAATAAAACATGTCTTTCCTTTTTCCAATAACCGATAATTAATAGGCAATGTGCTCTAGTGGTGTCGTTAAAAATAGTATCATATTGTGTAACTAGGTTTATTGGTGATAATGAAGACGACGATAATGATGATGATCATGATACCTATTACGAATGATTATGTCTATGATGATGATGTCCATACCTATTATGATGATTCTGATGACGACCATGACTGTTATGATGATTCTGATAATGACGAAGCCTATAATGATGATTACGATGATGACGATGACTATTATGATGATTCCGATGATGGCGATGACTATTATGATGATTCCGATGATGACGATGACTATTATGATGATTCTGATAATGACGAAGCCTATTATGATGATTCTCATTATTACCATGACTATTATGATGATGACGATGATGACGAAGCATATTATGATGATTTTGATAATGGCGATGCCTATTATGATGATTCTGATGATGACGATGATTATTATGATGACGATGTCTGTTATGATAATGACGATGACTATTATGATGATTCTGATGATGACTATTATGATGATGCTGATGATAACGAAGGAAAGAAAGAAGGGAATGGTTTATTTAATGACGCACTCAACACACATCATTTACAGTTGTATGGCGTCGGACATATGGTTAAGGACCACACACATATTAAGTGAGGAAACCCGCTGTCGCCACTTCATGGGCTACTCTGTTTTTTTTGATGATCACATTTTATTATGATGACGATGGCGATGATGATGACTATGACTATTATTATTATAATTTGGATGATGATGCTGACTATTATTATGATGATGATGTCGATAATGATAACGATGGCTATTATGATGATGATGACTATTATTACGATGATGATGTCGATAATGATAACGATGGCTATTATGATGATGATGACTATTATTACGATGATGATGACCATAATGATAACGATGGCTATTATGATGATGATGACTATTATTACGATGATGATGACCATAATGATAACGATGGCTATTATGATGATGATGACTATTATTATGATGATGATGACCATAATGATAACGATGGCTATTATGATGATGATGACTGATGATGACCATAATGATAACGATGGCTATTATGATGATGATGACTATTATTACGATGATGATGACCATAATGATAACGATGGCTATTATGATGATGATGACTATTATTACGATGATGATGACGATAATGACTATTATAATGATGCTGATGATGACGATGTTTTATGATGACTATTATGATGATTATGACGATGATTAGTGTTCGGTCAGAATATTTGAATATTCGCTCGCTATTTGGTATTTGAATAGTATTTTTTTTTTTTTTTTTAATATTTGGGAATTTTATGTCGTATTGGGAAGATGACTCTAATTAAGATGGGTAATGTGGTATCTTTGAATTTAATTCTAATGTAGGTCGTGTATGTTGCTTGATAAGAGAATTCAGTCGGGAACATAACGAATGTGTCCAGTTTCATAATAGAGTATTAGTACTGACGTCTGATGTGGGTGGCTGAAATTCATAAAAAAGGTATTCTGAAATGCAGTCTTAGAGGAAACACGCTAAGACGCCATGACGTCTTTTATGTGCACTTCCCTACAAACAGGGCAGCTCATACCACAGCTTATCCCCAATCAGTCCTACGACCAAACCACCTAAGGCTATCACTCTAGCAACTGAGCTAGATCCCGCCCCTTTCTTTTGAAACAAAAACAATTTATTAACCTACTCTTCCCCATTACCAGCAAGGGATCCTTTTTTATGCACCTTCCCACAGACAAGACAGTACATACCATGGCCTTTGTAACACCAGTGGTGGGACACTGGCTGAAGCGAGTAATAGACCAATGGACCCACCGACCGCGCATTGGGTGCTAACCGGGGAATGATAAGTAATAGTTTGAAGAGAGTAAGGAAGAAAATGTTCTAATTAAAGGGGCATTCCTGAGTTTGCTGCATTGTTAGATGTTTCCGACTAATAAAAATATTGCTACGATTAAACTTATATATTAAATATATTTTCTTGTTTAGAATATCAGTGTCTGTATACCCAATGTGTTTCTGGTCATCTTAATATTTGTATGAATGTCAAACTGGATTTTGTCTTCAAATAATTTCGTACACACGAACAAAAAATAGATTTTAGGAAATAAAATCAAATTTAACCTAGTACAAATATTAGAACGATCAGAAACACGTTTAACATAGAGACACTAATATTTTATGGAGAAAAATATATTTGATATGCAATTACAATAGTTAAAAAATCTCTATTAGTGGATAACATCATAAAAAATGCAGCAAACTCAGGAATGTCTCTTTTCGATTAGCAGCAAGGTATCTTTTTTTATTAACTGTCCCACATACACGATAGTACATACCACAGCCATGGTGTTACACCAGTTGTGAAGTACTGGCTGGAACAACAAATAACCCAATAGACCCACCGACGGGAATCGCTCCTATAGCGATCGCGCATCAGGCGAGCGCTGTACCAAAGAGCTTGATACTTGTATTGACAAAAATATAGTTTTCTTATATTAAGCCATGGTAGGTACTGTCCTGTCTGTGGGAAAATGAATAGTTGCTCGCTAATTTGATATTCGAGATATTCGAATAGTATTTTCAAGTTTTCGAATATCTGGGAATTTTATGTCGTATGGGGAAAACGACTCTAATTGAGATGCGTAATGTGGTTTGTTTGAATTTAATTCTAATATAGGTCATGTATGCTTTTTTGTCACATGCATTCTGTCGGGAACATAAAGAATGTTTCCTGTTTCATAATAGAGTATTAGTACTGACGTCTGATGCGATGGCTGAAATTCATAAACAGGGTATTTTGGATAACACGGACACGGGGACGAACTATAACACAGGATGAATTTTTAACATTAACGTGGCATGTGTTGTCCTGCCTATTGGATGGTGCATATACAATATGCCTTGCTACTAATGCAGAAATGTAGTTGTTTTCCTTTCTAAAACACTGTCACAATTACCAAATATTTGACATTCAATGACCGTGTATTAATAAATCAATGTGCTCTAGTGGTGCCGTTAACAAAACTAAATTTTACGTCTTCACATTATGAGACACGGTAATGATTGTTCATCAATATTTTATTAGTTCTTTTTTATTATTCACAGATTATCTATTATCTGTCTTGAAACAAAGCTTGTACTAATAAAACTACCTAAATTACCTATTCATGTTTCTTGTAAGATCGTTCACTACTACTACTACTACTACTACTACTACTATTACCTCTCTCTCTCTCTCTCTCGTAGCAACTTTATTAGTGTCGGGATGTACATAAATGACTAAAGTTGTATATTTAAATAATTTTTATTTATTTTCTTGCTTTTATTGAATTACGTTCAAACTCGCTGTCATGGGCACACACACACACACACACACACACACACACGGATATATACACGCTCACGCACAAACACTCGTACGCACGCACGAACACACACACACATGAATATATACACGCTCACGCACAAAAACTCGTACGCACGCACGAACACACACGAATATATACACGCTCATGCACAAGCACTCGTATGCACGCACGAACACACACACACACACACATACACACACAGAGAGGAACACATATCAGCTATATGAGCTGTCTGTCCGCGTATGTGAAATTGCGCATGATTGGGACTGATTAAAACAACAAAGGGAGAGTCAAGAGCTACCCAAAGCCACTGGGATGATTTTCATTTAGTCCATGTGGCCAAACTGCGTTCAGCCTGTGAATCCAAAGGGACTCTGCTATGTTGAGTTTCTTTTTATCCTGATTGGATACTTTTTTCAAGCAGGTGACAAACATAATAGTGTTCAGGTTGATTAAAGTGTTTTCAGAATGGCATTTTGTTTAGCAATTGTTCTCAAATCTGGTTGTCGTGGGTCGTAGGTTGTCACCCAAGCTATAGTACCCACCGATGTATGGGGTTTCTGTTTGTACTGTAGAAGTGTTTTTCTAGACTGAGTTCGGGCTTTATCAAAGATTTCTTTAATGACTTTGGCTTTATAGCCACAGTTGCGCAGATACTGGTAGAATCTCGGCTCATTCTGGTTTACTACAGATGCGTCGGATCCGGAGTGCTCCACTGTATGCAATAGAACGGAATACATGTCCAGGATGGCAACTTGAAGGTGTTAGATATCTATGGGGTGCAGTCTCTTTAGAATAGAAATCAGTCTCAATGCTGTTTGTATCTAGGATCACTTGATTGTCAAGGAATGGGGCATTCACTACACTCATTTCCATAGTAAACTTAATAGTGGAGTGGTGTTGATTAAGTATAGTTAAGAACTCCTGGATTTCTTTAGTAATATCTGATGAAAATGCACAAATATCATCGATGAATCTGTAGCAAATATCTGGGGTATGGGGTGTAATATGCCATCTTCCAGGATGTTAGTATCGTCTATGGCTTTCTGAATAGCTTGGATACCTTCGTCAATGGGGATATTGGGGTAGAGGCTGATGACATCAAGGGCTAATACATGAGTGAAATGTGACTGTTTACTATTGATATCTTCTATTTTTTGGAGGAAATGGGTAGTGTCTTTAACTAGATCTGTGCAGTATTGGTCAGCAACTGGTTTAAGTTTCCAATCTAACCACGAGGAAGCTTGTTTGGTGGGGGCTGTGACTTGGCTACAAATAGGTCTCCCTATTTTGTCAAAATTAACAAATATTTATCTTCCAGTAGCCAGTGATTTATAAAGCAATGTTCCCTAGTGGTGTCGTTAAACAAAACAAACAAACACAATGTAATGATAGCTGTTGTAGTGACATAAAATAGTCTTTGTTAATATATAAGTGTATTTGATATTTCTTGTCGAAGTATCCAGTACAAAACGTCACACATATTTCAGATTACCTACGTTCAGAGAGGTCACTTCAAGCATAAATATAAAAACCACTTAACAGTCGAGGTGTACTGAATGGGCCGCTCATCTGTATGAGGTTACCCTTACCGTCTTACTAAACAGGAAGTCAAATAAACATCAAGCTCACAAGCACGGAACTACTTTACACATCAGTCTAGTGTGCATGTGTTCAAGGATCGAACCCGCACTCCCTGTTCAAAGCAAATTTTCTTTTTTATATATATATTTTTCGCAAATAACACGACTCGAACCCCCCACTGAAACTTCGCTAATCCCCACCCCCACCCCCACCCCCCGAATAATTTCCCGAACACGGACCTGAATATGTGAGTCATGTAAATTATGTGGAAAATACTATTAAAAATAACCAATCTGTAATAAATGCTTAAACTATTTAAAATACGACAAACGCATTAAACATTTACTAATTACACGTCTGTGAGATCATTAATAATGGGGATTCCTCTATACCCCCCCCCCCCCCCTTCACGATAATAAGAATGAGATGGATGTTGTTGTTGTTTGTTTTTGTGTTTTTGTTTTTTTGTGTTTTTTTGCTAATATATGTTGGGGGTTTTTTTGTTGCTAATATATGTTTAATGAGAGAGATGTTTTAGTCAATGCTGCAAAATAAGAATAGGTTGTTTACTACGAGGAATCCACCTGTTAGTTATATGATCGGTGTCTGCTTTGATACAATTCTTCTAATTCTTCTCACAACCGTGCATATCTGGAAAATGGAAGAGAACACCCACCCACAATATATATATATATATATATATATATATATATATATATATATATATATATATATATATATATATATATATTTGTAGCTTACACGTGTTCTCTTTGTCCATCTGGTCAAGATCCCGTATTACTGAGCCCCGATTTGTATCTATCCCCCTCCCCCAAAACCTCCGCCATCCCCCACTTGCTTTAGGCCCAGTTACAGCCATAGTTCTACATCTGCACTTATCTAACCAGTCTGGTTGAGATACTCGAAAACCGTAAACAGTCGATGTGTCCCGAAGTGGCTGTTCATATTCATGCGGTTACCCTGACAGTAACTAAAACAAGTTCTCAATAGAGTTATTTATAAAGTATGGCGCCATGACCTACTGTAGCTAACAACAATGACATAAACGTGTGTAGGTTAGCGGGACGTAAATGGTCAATATATATAGAAGGAAAGAAAGAAAGGTTTATTTAACGACGCACTCAACGCATTTTATTCATGGTTATATGGCGTCACACATATTGTTAAGAACCACACATATTGAGAGAGGAAACCCGCTGTCGCCACTTCATGGGCTACTATTTTTGATAAGCAGCAAGGGATGTTTTATATGCACCATCCCACAGACAGGGTAGTACATACCACAACCTTTAATATAGCAGTCGTGGTGCACTGGCTAGAACGAGAACTAGCCCAATGGACCCACCGACGGGGATCGATCCCAGACCGACCGCGCACCGAGCGAGCGCTTTACCACTGGGCTACGTCCCTTCCTGTCAATATACATATAGAGAGCCGTACAACACTAGCTTTTCTTTTTCATCTGGTCAAGACCCCGTATTCTGACCCCCTGATCTGTAACTACCCCCCCCCCCCCCCTCCACCACCACCAGCCCTATTCCCACTTCGCTGTTACTTTAGGCTAGTTATGGCTAGTTCTACATCTGCACTTATATGACCAGTTTGGTTGAGATACTCGATGTGTTCCGAACGGCTGATCATAATCATGTGGTTACCCTGGCAGTAACCAAAACAAGTTCTCAATAGAGTTATTTATAAAGCATCACGTCCTGACCTACAAAAGCTGAGAGCAATGGTATACATGTGTGTTGTTAGCAGCACGTAATTTTTTGTTCAATATAAACACCCGACAACACTAGCTTTTCGTCAAATAATTAATCTTGTCTTGTATAAGCTGGGGAGTCTTATTTATCAAGACAACGGAAACACATTACTCACGATTTGAGTTGCTAATGACAATTAAAGCTACATGTGGCGAATATATTTCTTTATGAACTAAGTCGTCAGAAACCTTCAGAATTCTACAACCACATTCCCTTTGTAGATCTACAGTCATTTTAGAGTAAAATAAAAATAAGCTAATTTAATTTCAGGGTGAGGTAAGTGAGAGGGGATTTCTCCGTCACCGTCTCTTTTTACCAGAAGAAATTATTTTTGTATAATGCAGTTGTGAAAAATCTAAAGATTCCTACCACGTTCCTCCCAGATTATCCATCCCTAGATCCGTCCCTGGGAGTGGACAATTCGTCTATCAAATGGCACACGAGGGCAGTTCCACAAATAACTTTACACACGTGGGAATACTGTGTCAAATCATGTATATATGTTGGACCTAATGAAATTGTTTTCTTATTAGGTTGATAAAAATCGGGTGCTGATTCAAGTGGGGAGGGGGGGGGGGGGGGGGGGGTTGCGGATGAGAAACGCTTATCACAGCCCCATCTCAGTTCAGTCTGGTACATTTATTATCACTACCTCGTCGGTGGGTCCATTGGGCTATTTCTGGTTCTAGCCAATGTACCTCGACTGAAATATATAAGGTGGTATGCGCTGTCCTGTCTGTGGGATGGTGCGTATAACAGATCACTTACTACTCATAGCAAAAATGTAGAGGATTTTTGTCTAAGACTATGATTCCCAGTCTGGAGCTCCACGCGGTAAGACGTGTTTGTTTCGCTTGTGCACATTGCACGTGCTTTCGTGTGCTCGACTTGGGGGTCCTTCATTTCGTTGTTTTTGTCAGCGAAATGAAGTTTTCTACTGGGATGTATGCGGCCATTGGAACTGATTGAACGCTGGAACGCTTCTCGTTTTGTCAGTCTGCACCACCAGGTTGGATTCTTTTTCAGCGAGATTCCTCGCCTCCACGTCATTTCTCCGTCTGACTATGTTGACTTGTTTTTTTCGTGACTCGTATGACGGCCATTCTGCAGAACGCCACGGTTGTTCGCGTTTAGTCTCTACATGTCCGAGCCTGTTCTAGCAGCACTGGAAGACTGACCGCCCCACTCTAAGAAGAAATAGGAAGCGGGGTCGGCCCCTACTACTCTTTTTCTAGACTTTACATTGCATTATAGTGATACCATCTCGTATCCTCCGGAGTCGGGCCCGTCCGCACCACTTTACCAACCCATGACGACTGGACTATACCCTAGTCTGATACTCTACTCGTTCAGACGGATCCGGCTTCTCAAGATCTGTATTTCAGCACAGCACTACACCTTCAACGTCTATCGACTGTCAATCTAGGGGTTTTCTTGACGGGATGCAACCCATCTCGTCCCTTTAAGCTGTGCACCCAAACGGCCTTAACTAGGCCACTCGCGTGGACATATCGATCGGACTTTAAACGTTTAGATCTGCGTTTAAAATGTTATGTCGAAATTACTTCTTTTTTGTAATATTATTAAATAGTCCGATCCTCTCTTCTTTCTCTTATTTAATTTTGGACTGCCCTTCTAAAATGCTCCAAATTATATCAATATTCGGCCGAGCAGTCAATTCTTTTTTTATTTTGGCTTGTAACCTTTTTTCTTTTTTTTCTTTAATCTATTAACTTTTTTACTAATTGCTATTTTCAAAATGCTGCCCATTTCCCCCCCCCCCCCCCCCCCCCCCCCATCCCGAGTCAGGCCACCGATCTTATCGGAGGTCGGACTCGGGATGGGCGTGTTCGAAACCCTAGTGGTATATGGGCACGTTAAACTAGTTATCATTATCATCATGTAAGACTATGGGTTAAAATTACAAAATGTTTGACATCCAATAGCCGATGATTAAAAACATAAGTTCTATCTAGTGGTGTCGTTAAACAAAATACATTTTGTTTAAGCTTTGCTTTCACAAGTAATTTATATGAACTATATTTTGAGTTGTTTGATGACACCACTAGAGCACATTAATTAATTGGATGTCAGACATTTGGTAATTTTGACTATTAATCTTCAAAGTAAAGTTTGTTTTATTTAACGACGCCACAAGAGCACATTGATTTTTCATCTTATCATCGGCTATTGGACGTCAAACATGTGGCCATTCTGACACTGTTTTTTAGAGTAAACCCGCTGTCGCCACATATGCTACTCTTTTACGACAGGCAGCAAGGGATATTTTATTTGCGCTTCCCACAAGCAGGATAGCACAAACCATGGCCTTTGTTGAACCAGTTTACACCTACCCATTGAGCCTTGCTCAGGGTTTGGAGTCGGTATCTGGATTAAAAAGCCCATGCCTCGACTGGGATCCGAACCCAGCACCTACCAGCCTGTAGACCGATGGCCTAACCACGACGCCACCGAGGCCGGTATATTAATCTTCAAAGACCAGCTACGTTTTTATTAGCAACAAGAGATCTCTTATATGCACTTTCCCACGGACAGGACAACACATACCACGGTCTTTGATATACCAGTCGTGGGACACCGAAGTAGGAACCATGTGAGGTTTTTGTTAATACGGTGTATGAAAAGCAGGTGCGGATAGAAGGGGAGGTGCGTGAGAGACGGTTATCGCAGCCCCACCCCAATTCATTCTCGTAAATGTGCTTTCACTAGCAAGTTACTTAAACGTTATTTTGTATTGTTTAATGGTAACATTAGAGCACATTCACTAATTAGTCGTCGACTATTTGTTAATTGTAACTCGTAGTCTTCCGAGGAAACCTGATAATTTTGTTTCTTGATTAGCATCAAGGTATCTTTTATATACACTTTCCCACATACTAAACAGTAAACAGTACACACCACTGTCCTTGATATACCAGGCGTGAGGTCACGGACAAACACTCCCCCCCGACACCCCCCCCCCCCCCCCCCAAAAAAAAAAAAAAAAATGAAGAAAAAAAGAAAGAACATCACGTAATGCGTCCACTGGTTACAACGAGAAATAGCCCAATAGGCCCACCAGCGGCGATCAATCTTAGACAGACTTGCATAAGGGGAGCGCTTGTCCACAGGCCACGTCCCGCCCTATGATTGACAAAGTTAGTGTGACATTTTAAATGTGTTACACAAACAGTCAATACTGCACCCACTGTTGTTCGTTGTTACACTAATAGTCAATACCCACTATTGTGCGTTGTTACACTAATAGTCAATACCCACTATTGTTCATAGTTACATTACTGGTCAGGTGAGCACTAGCGGGCTTCACGGGGAAGGGGGAGTGGGGGTGGCTCGGTGCTGTAAATTAAGCAACTGAAATTTAAAATATTTTTTCAGGATCATGTCCAAGAATCCCCTTTATCTGCCTCCCCCCCCCCCCCCCCCCCACACACACACCTACAACAATGAGAGCCTATGCCGTTTAACACGTTGAGGCAGTTTTACATGCCAAAGAGATATAACACACAGTCAAGTCTCACAACATATAATATTACCTGTGTACTTGTAAGTACTGACATGTAACAAAGAGATATCACATGCAGTCGAGTCTCACAACATATAATATTACCTGTGTACTTGTAAGTACTGACATGTAACAAAGAGATATCACATTCAGTCGAGTTTCACAACAGATAATGTTACCTGTGTACTTGTAAATACTGACATGTAACAAAGAGATATCACATGCAGTCCAGTTTCACAACAGATAATATTACCTGTGTACTTGTAAGTACTGACATGTAACAAAGAGATATTACATGCAGTCGAGTCTCACAACATATAATAGTACCTGTGCACTTGTAAGTACTGACATGTAACAAAGAGATATAACACGCAGTCGAGTCTCACAACATATAATATTACCTGTGTACTTGTAAGTACTGACATGTAACAAAGAGATATAACACGCAGTCGAGTCTCACGACATATAATATTACCTGTGTACTTGTAAGTACTGACATGTAACAAAGATACATAACATGCAGTCGAGTTTCACAACATATAATATTACCTGTGTACTTGTAAGTACTGACATGTAACAAAGAGATATAACATGCAGTCGAGTCTCACAACATATAATATTACCTGTGTACTTGTAAGTACTGACATGTAACACAAATATATCACATGCAGTCTAGTCTCACAACATATAATATTACCTGTGTACTTGTAAGTACTGACATGTAACAAAGAGATATCACATGCAGTCGAGTCTCACATCATATAATATTACCTGTGTACTTGTAAGTACATTAAGATATGAAAATATGGGTGGATACTTGTACACTGTGTTCACTTTGTTATTGAACGGCCCAGTTACAGCCAATGCATGACAGGTCGTGGTATGTGCTATCCTGTCCGGTGGAAGGGGAGTGGGGGCAACTACTGAAAACTTATCGAATCATGCATACATTATAAATGTTGGGTCTCCTGTATTTGTTTGTAAATAAAAATAAAATAAAATAAAATAAAATAAACAAACAGAACAACAACCCCCCAAAAACAACAACAACACAAAACAAAAAACAAAAAACCAACACAAACATTTGTGTCTAAATCGTTTAAAGGTCTTTTGTAATTCAGGCGTGGATTGAAACGGGCCTAATAAAATAAAAATACTAATAAAAATACTACTAATAAAATACTACTAATGATGACTTTCACTTATTAATACAAGTTAACAACTCTCATTTCTCGTGCAGTTTTATGTATTGTATGTAATATGGAAATTAACCACGGAATACCTGTAACAGCCGACCATAATTTACACTGTCTAAAACTACGATCATCAGTCGCCATTCTGTAAAGAGTAGATTCTGGGACGTGTTCAGAAAGGCGAGCGCTCGCGAACTGTTTCCCCTGGTTCCTTCTGTTATATCACATTCATTAAACATTAGGCGCGGGGCGGGATTTAGGTCAGTCGGTTGAGCGCTCGTCTGAGGAGCTTGTGTCGCAGGTTCGAACCACCTTAGTTGATCCATTTAAATTATTGGGATTTTTTCTCATTCCAACCAGTATACCAAGATTGGTCAAAGGCTGATGTGGTGTGGGCGTTCGAGTCCTGATTTGAGTTTGTATGAATGCAGACAATCGACTGGTTCGAACCTGAATTGTTCACCATGAGACTTGAAGACAAACGCGCACCACTCCCTTCGCTTGTGTTGTGATCGTTTGAACAGCTCTAGCAACCTGGTCACGGTATCGTGATCGATATATATAATATAATACATGTTTAACGAGGTCTCTTGATCGATATATTCAACAACAGAGTCGCCCGTCTCCTGACAGCCATTTTGTCGAGTTACCTGTCTGTTGATTGCGGAGGTAAGTAAATGATTTTCACCAATCCAGAGCACATTGTTTGTAGATATTGTTTTAATACTTTAAGTTTATAGTTTACACGATAATTAATTGACAAACAGTACATTTCAATATTTAAACAATGGCGTGTCGTTGTGTCTCGAGTTCTCATATTCCACCCGTTAGTCGGGCTTCAGCTGTATGGGTAATGTATAAACGATATGTGGAGTGTCTCCTTTTTTTCTTTTTCTTTGTTTTTTTTTGGGGGGGGGGGGGGGGGGGGGGTGGGGGGGAGGGATAGGAAATATTTTATTTAACTACGCACTCAACACATTTTATTCACGGTTATTTGGCGTCGGACATATGGTAAAGGGCCACACAGATACTAACGGAGGAAACCCGCTGTCGCCACTTCATGGGCTACTCTTTTTCGATTACCAGCAAGGGATATTTTATTTGCGCTTGCCACAGTGTCAGAATGACCATATGTTTGGCGTCCAATAGCCGATGATAAGATAAAAAACCAATGTGCTCTAGTGGCGTCTTTAAATAAAACAAACTTTTATTTTATTTTAATATCCATTTGTTTGGAGTAGGACAACTGCAAAAATAACCCAAACAAGTACATTTTTTGTCTCACGCACCCCTCCCCCGTTTCCTGTGGGCTTGAAATATTTCCCGTATTGTGGACATGTATATCCTGAATTGTTGTTGGTACAAACTATACAATACCAAGAAAAGGAATGTTTATTTAACGTCACATTAACACATTCTCAGGCGCGGGTGCGTGGGTGATCATGACACGACCGCGCTATAAAGATCGCTCGCCACAGTCCAGACCCGCTGTCATATTGTAATATATTTTATACTCCGGCTGTTATGGTTATTTTAACATTTGTGCGAGGATGAAAGAGAGGAAACTCGATATAAGGTTTTCTTATTGTAAACGCAGGAATAAATCGTACTATGCACTTTCCCATCTCTCTCTCTCTCTCTCTCTCTCTCTCTCTCTCTCTCTCTCTCTCTCTCTCTCTCTCTCTCTCTCTCTCTCTCTCTCTCTCTCTCTTATCGAGGTTCGGTTGTGAAGGTAATATATATGGAGTGTGGGAGTGGGCGGGGGGGGGGGGTGAAGGACAAGCTCCAGTGGAGGGGACACAGTCTCGTGTGGATGGCACAATATATATATTCCAATCTTAATTTATAGATATATGGAGTAGAGGTAAAAATAAAAACGTACATTTGTCTTCCTCATCCCCATCCCCGGTTTGGACCTAGATGTTTACTCTTTTTTTCTTTTTTTTTAAAATAAACAGTTGCACCTGATGTCTGTCAACAGGGAATACTGCCTTAACCACAACTGACTTAAGTTTTCCTCTCTAGCTTAGTTTAAGGGTGGGATTTAGTCCAGTAGGTTGAGTGCTCGCTTGAGGTGCTTGCATGGCTGGATCAAACCTCCCCGGTGTATCCATTCAGCTGATCGTGCTTATTGTCGTTCCAACCAGAACACCACAACTGGTCATAGGCCGTGTTATGTGCCTTTCTATCTGTGGAAAAGTGCATATAAAAGATCCTTTGATGTATCAGAAAAAAGTGTAGCCGGTTTCATCTGGTGACTACCAGTCAGAAATAGCAAATGTTTAACATTCATTAGCCCATGATTATTTAATGTTCTCTAGTGGTGTTGTTAAACAAAATAAACTTCATAACATAGGTGTGTGATAAATACCAACTTATTGGGGTTTCTTTTTACTTTACAATTTTACAAAAATACAGACCCTGGTTGTTGTTGTTTTTTGCCAAAATTGGAATTAATTTTTTAGCTAATGAAAATCAAGTTTTAAAATTTAATTTCAGTTCATTTCTGTAGCTGTTTACAATGGAGGAGATTCAAATCCAACTTCTGCAGAACATTCATCAAGAGATGACCAACGGTTCGTTCAGTGATATACAGGTGATCTGTAATGACGGCACCACAACCGGATGTCGCCTCGTTCTGGCAGCACTGTCACCTTACTTCCGGGCGATGTTTGCATCAGGCATGACAGAGAGTCGGACGGGCGTCCTGAAACTTCCGTCTGTGTCTCTGTCAGAATATCAGGATATTCTCAAGATGTATTTCTTCAAAATTAATCTCATAAACGAGGAAAACTGTATGCATATTTTTGACGCTGCCGAGATGATGCAGCTTGATCCTATCAAAAATCTCTGTATCATCTACCTGAACCAAAGTCTCGACCTAACTCCTGAGAATTGTTTCAATTGGTGGAGAAACCTGAAACTCTACAATTTTCTTGATTTATCCAAACAGGCGCTTTCCTGTTTGACTGATAACTTGGCGCATTTTGTTAAAACGGAACATGTTATTCATTTGTCAAAGGGAGAACTTTTCGAAATAATTTCCGAAGATAACTTAACCTGTAAAGAAGATGACATTCTGAAAGTCGCCATGAAGTGGATTGAACATAATAACACGGAACAGGAGGACGTCCAGAGTATTTTTGAAAATGTGCAACTAGATATTGTTGACCGACAATTTCTTGTTAATGAGGTAGCATTTTCAAAGATCGTTCTTGAGAACAGCGCTGTGAGGGAAATGATGCAACACGTTTTATGTTCAGCGCTGCCACAACTTACATACACAACGAGGTTTCTCGCCAACCAACCTGATGTCTTCGTACTAAACCACACCGACAAGTTACTGCTCTCTTGTTTCACGTCAGAAGAGAAGTGGGAAGACGTCCCGCCAGCCCCAGTAGATCCTGGACAGTATTATTCAGCAGCCAGTTTGGATGACAAGATCCACATCACTGGTGGTGGTAAACAAGGTAAATGTACACTGGTGTATGACACCATTAAAAAACTGTGGAACATAGGTCCAAACCTCAACCATGCACACTTCTGTCACTGTACAGCCACAGCTAGTTCCAAAGTGTATGTAATAAGCGGTTGGGATACCAGCACAATAGAAGAGAAGAGCGGGAGTGAGGCGCAGTGGCAGGTGGTTGGTGATTTGGGATTGAACAAAGTGCTTGCTTTTCCTGTTACAGTTGGTGAGAACATCCTCGTTATGGGAGGACAAGTAAACTACAAGCCGTCAATACAAGTACACGTGCACCCATCAGATCCCATCCAGTGTTTTAACACATCAACCCGCTCTGTCACCAAGTTGGATACAAAGTTGCCTTGTACCTCCTATTCACTAAGAGGATCTGTTCACCTCCCTGATGTATATCTGTTGGACAGTAATGGCAAAGTGATGCACATTCACGTCACTGACAGAAACGGAGAAATCCACGTTCAGAATAAACCTGTGGCAAACTGGAAAGTATCCAAAAACAAATTTGGTATCGTGCACCGACATGGAAACCTATTGTGTTTTACAAAAGATAAAATCCGTAAATTCAACCTGACTGAAGGGAAAGAAGAAGATAATTCATTCCCAAAACCACCTAGAAGTGGCTACGTATACAACGTTCTGACACTTTGACACTGGATACACTACACGACTACGTCATTAATCACAGTGTTACTGGCCATTTTGTTGCCCAAGACAAGAACGACATTTATGGACATGTCTTTATATTTCATTGTGATAAATCAGTTTCTTTGCATGCATATGTATCCACATATGAGACACGGAAATATATTTATTCACAAACAAGAACACAATTGAGTTGAATGTATAATAATCGGATTGTGGTAGATAGCGTTTTGTAATATCGCTATATATTATTGACATAATAATCTGTGCAAGGATCGTAACACCTGATGACGACGACAATGATGCTACTGATAATAATGACACCATTGCCGAACCGAAACGACCTACTACAGCAGAGACTTTATATGCTCTTGATGTTGTGAGAAACTGGATCAAAACGACAACAAAAACTGACCACCTATCACAATTCATGTTATGACAGAGAACTTTAAAGCCACAGTTGCAAAGCAATCAACGGCCACGTCGAGAAGTCATTGGTTTGTATTATTGTTCGCTTGTATGATGGCACATTTTGGTATGCTTAGTATCCATGTCAGCATGAAGAAATTCACACAAAAAGGGTTATTTTAAAATGCATAAACGATAATACTGTACAGTGCTTTAAAGTTTGCAAACATAAATGTGGACGAACTATAACGCACAGAATGGATTTTCTATATTTGCGTGGTATGTGATATGCTGTCTATTGGATGGCACATAGAAAATATGCCTTGCTACTAATGGAAAACTGTAGTTGGTTTCCTTTCTGAGACTCTATGTCAAAATTACCAAATGTCTGACATTCAATAATCGATTATTGATAAATCAATGTGATCTAGTGGTGGCTTTAAACTAAATTTTATATATGCACATACTGAACACGGTAATGACTGTTCATTAATCTCTTTTAATATTTATTTTTAATTCATAGACAAGAACACAATTTATTTGTATGTATAATAATTGGATTGTGGTCGATGGCGTTTTGCGATATGTACATATGACACACAGAGTTGGTGCATTATCTGTTATCTGTCTTGAGACAAAACTTGTACTAATAAAACTACAAAAATTACCGATTCACGTTTCTTGTAAGATCGTTTACTACTACTACTACTACTACTACTACTACTATTACTACTACTATTCTCTCTCTCTCTGTCTCTCTGTCTCTGTCTCTCTGTCTCTGTATCTCTCTGTCTCTCTGTCTCTCTGTCTCTCTGTCTCTCTCTCTCTCTCTCTCTCTCTCTCTCTCTCGTAGCAACTTTATTAGTGTCGTGATGTACATAAATTGCCTAGTCGTATATTTCAATAACATTAATTCATGGATATATACACGCTCACGCACAAACACTCGTACGAACGCACGGACACACACACACACACGCACACGCACATCAGCTATATGAGTTGTCTGCCCGCGGTTTGGAAAACAGGTAGACGATTTGACATAACTAAAAACACATATTTTGTACTCTTTGTAATACTGATATTGGAGATGAATACCATTATGTATTAAAATTGTTAAATCAAAATATTGAAAACATCACAAGGAAAAGTGTATATAACATTTTATATATTAGAAGAAAACTATTCCTAGCGTATTTAACGTGTCTTGCATCATTAAAATATATATATAGTTTTGTGAAATGATGTTTCTCCTTCGCACCTTTCAGCTATTTTGATTACGTATCCGGTGTTCGTTGTTAACTCTTGATGTTTCACGTAATGCGTGTTCTCGTCAGGTGTGTTAACTACGTATTGGTCTTGTCCTGTGTGAATAAGGATTATAAAGTCTGATACAATTAAAACAAATCAATATATCTATTGTATGAGCTTTCTTGCATCAATAAGCAATATAAAATTACCACTTTTATGAAAAATAAAGTTTCGGAGCTGTTGTTGTTGTTTTTTGTAGTTTTGTTTGGGGGGGGGGGGGGTATTCGTTTTATTTATGTTTTACTTTCCTTAGGGGTGGGGACCAGCTGCCCCACCCCAAATTGTTCCACCTGAAAGGCGTTAATAATGGGGATTCCCCACCTCTGGAATATCGAAGGGAATGGTTGTACAATAATTTTCTCTAATTTTCATCACCAGACTTCAAGTAAATCCAATTCTCTATGGATCCATTCTGTGCACAAGCACTTTTTTTTCGCTAGTATGTGTTTAATGAAATATTTGTTTTATTCGACGCTTCGAATTTATTTTTATTTTTTATTATAGAAAGAATAAGTTGTTCACTACAAGCAATCTGTTAGTTATATGATCGGTGTCTCCCTTGATATAATTCTTATAATTCTTCTCAGGGCTGTACCTAGAGGGGAACAGGGATGAGCACTTCCCTACCCACCAAACCATACAATTGATTGTTTCTCCTTATCTGTCTTGTCTTATCTCTTGACTGTAACCGAAAGTTGGTCTGATCGAGGATGGTCACGAACACTAATCCGGTTATACCGCTCATTCAACATTGAACGTGTTATAGTAATACATTCATAGATATACAATATATACAATATATACTAGCGGAAAAAAGTAACAGTGTAACTTGAAACATCAGATAAAATTAACACGGCTCAATATTTTAGCCTGATGTTTTGCACAGTTGACCAGTGAACGCACCGCCACACAATCGCGGGGTCAATTCCGTATTGGCACGTGCCGTTTCGCTTCTTGGACATGGGTCTGTTTTTCAAGGTTTTTCCGCCCAACATTTTACTGCTCCAGCTTTTGTCGACTTTGCTACTGTCGGGTCATTGTTTGGCAACCGGTGGAACAGAAAAGCAGGTTTTTTCGGTTGAAAGTGGTCGTAGAGCAATGCCCAGGCTAAATGTAAATGACCGCCTTCGCGCAATTGGTATGATCCAGGCTGAAATGCTCCATTGCGCTGTTGCTACGCAATTTGGTGTCAACATAAACACTATTCAGGCTTTGTCGCGACGTTTTCAACAATTTGGTAATGTCAGAGACCGACCACGTGCAGGTCGTCCACGCGTGACGTCACAACAGCAGGACAATCATACCCGACTCGTGCACCTCAGGAATCACTTCCAAACGGAAAGTCTGACAGCGCGGACCATTCCTGGATTGCGTGCCATCAGCCCCAGAACTGTACGGAATCGATTACGTGAACAGCGTATTTGTTCGCGACGTCCGGCTGTCCGTTCAGTTTTGCTAAGACGCCATCGTGTAGCACGTCAGGCTTGGTGTAGAAGACACTTGCGCTTTAATCGCCGACACTGGGCGGGTATTCTGTTTACAGACGAGTCCAGGTTTCACTTAGACAGCAGCGACGGCCGTTCAAGAGTCTATCGTCGTGTTAGAGAACGTTTTAGTGACGCCTGTATTGTGGAGCGACGTGCTTTTGGCGGAGGCAGTGTCATGGTTTGGGGTGGTATCACGTCAACTGGACGAACACCTATTGTGGTCATCGATGGCAATTTGAACGCCGTAGGCTACCGTGACGACATTATCCAGGCTCACGTCATCCCATTTGTGCAAAGACAGCAACGTCACATCACGCTTCAGCAAGACAACGCTAGACCTCACGTCGCCCGGGTGGTAAGGGATTTCTTGCAGTGTTGCAGTGGCCTGCAGTCTCACCCGATCTTGCACCAATCGAGCATGTCTGGGATGAGATGCAACGTCGTGTACGTGCGCTGCCTAACCAGCCGGTGACGTTGGCAGCGCTGGGTCAGACGTTAGTCCAGATCTGGAACGGCATTCCCCAGGCATTCTTCAACAATTTGGTAGGCTCTATGAGGCGACGGTACCAGGCCTGCATCGACGCAAACCATGGCCATACGCGCTATTAACTTTGTGAACTGATTTTTTACCCCCGTGTCTTTCATCCCCAATACCAATGAAACGACGGATGCTGTGACATTTTAAATGAATTGAAGTTTTGCAGATTTGCCTATTAACCATGCTATCTGATCGTTTCATCGTTTTATGTCTTGAAATTATGTTTTCATCAACATGATAACCATACACAGTTACTTTTTTCCGCTAGTATATATTGTTTTAAAACCAAATTCCGTTTTCAAAGTGTGTCTATATATATATATATATATATATATATATATATTATATATATATATATACGCGTGTGTGTGTGTGTGTGTGTGTGTGTGTGTGTGTGTGTATGTGTGTGTGTGTGTGTCTGCTTACATAGTGTAATATGTAATAAACATAAAAAACAATTTACATGTTAGGAACTGAAGAGAGGATTTGACGTAATAGTTCTTTGCTTTAGTGATTTACTGAATGTCTGACTGCCAACAGTCCTTATCCTCAAAATATACAGCACCCATTTGCGTGCTAAAACTCTGGAGCAGCCAGTAACGACGCCCAGGGTGAAATACATTGGTTGAAGTAACTGACATATATACTCTTCAAAAGAAGAAACGCAAAACCACATTGTCGTAACATTTGGAGAATTGATTTAATTATTGAATGGTGAGTCCGATAATTACCAAATGTTGCAGGATTGTTCACAATTCACTCTAGTCCATTGTGAGTAAGTGATAGGACACACCACCAAGGTCAAGGTCATCTGGAGTCAATACCGGGTGTGGCATCCGCGTGTGTTGACAACTGCCTGGCACCGCCTGTCCATTGAAGCAACCAGAGTACGGATGACGTCCCGGGGGATGGTGGCCCACTCGGCCTGCAAGGCTGCTGCCAGCTCGGGCAGGGTCTGGGGCTGTGGTTGTCGCTGTCGGAGGCGTCGGTCCAACTCGTCCCATAGATGCTCAATTGGGTTCAAATCCGGTGATATCGATGGCCAAGGAAGGACATTAATGTTGTTGTTCTGTAGGAAAGCCGTTGTGAGACGTGCTGTGTGAGGCCTGGCGTTGTCATGTTGGAACACTGCGTTGGCGTTGGCCATAACTGGAACGATGTGTGGCCGGAGGATCTGGTCAATGTAGCCCTGTGCATTCAGGTTGCCCTGCACGTTGACCAGGTCAGTTCTGCCAGTGTGTGAGATGGCTGCCCACACCATGACACTACCCCCGCCGAATCTGTCCACTTCCTGCACGCAGTTTGCCGCATAACGTTCACCACGACGCCTATACACGCGCCATCTTCCATCATGACGTCGGAGCAGAAATCGGGACTCGTCACTGAACCACACCTGTCTCCATCGCAGTTGAGGCCATTGTCGATGAATCTGGCACCACTGCAGTCGGAGTCGACGGTGTTGTGGTGTTAAGATGACACCTCGAACTGGACGCCTGGCACGAATTCGTACCTCACGTAGGCGGTTCCGTACGGTCTGGTCGGATATCCTGCGCAAACCTGGTATTGCTGCGGCTGTGGAGGTGGCAGTAGTCCATCGTTCCCGAAGGTGGCGTACCCGGATGTAGCTGTCCTGCCCGGGGGTAGTGACCCGTGGTCGACCGGATCTAGGGAGGTCACGTGTTGATCCATGTTGCTGGTAACGGTCCCACAGTCTGAAGATGGTGCTTGGGGACACATGGAATGCCCTGGCAACGGCCGTTCTGGATTCGCCTGCGTCTAGTCGGCCGATGGCATTGTTTCTCTGCGGTTCACTGAGACGTGGCATGTCCTGGATTGTCAACTGTCGGCCAGATACAGAGGCCAGGCAAGCGAACACCCTGCACTTTTATACTGTCGGTGTTCATGTTGCACGTGCAGACAACGCACGTGCAGTGGTGACATGGTTTGCACGTGGCTGCGTTTTTGCGAATATTCACATTTTGGAACTTTATTGTACAGTAGCTGCGTTTTATCGAATGTAACCGTGGGAATGTGTTTGGGACATGCAATGACCTTATATTCACAAAGCATGAACCGGTAGGAAACATAAAATCGGAGTTATAACCCATTTGTACCCTTTTGCGTTTATATATTACTTGGGACTCAGTAGGTTGAACGCTCGTCTGTGGTACTTGCAGGATCGAACCACCTCAGTGGATTTTTTGTTTATCTTTGGAACTTGGTTTAACGTATTAGCGCCCGTTTTTTGGATCCTAACAAACTGAAAAAAAAAGTCCTTCATCATTTCGTCCACATTTCTCCACCAAGGCGCGAAAAGTACAACCTAATTTCAAACTGAACTTTATTGAACAGGCCTTGAGGTGTATCTGGACGTTGATGTGTACATTCTGGCAAGATCATCTTCAGAGATACAAAGAGGCGAGACGTAGCCCAGTGGTAAAGTGCTCGCTCGATGCGCGACTAGTCTGGGATCGATCCTCGTCGGTGGACCCATAGGGCTATTTGTCGTTCCAGTCTGTGCACCACGACTGGTATATCAAAGGCCGTGGCATGTACTACAAAAAGACACCGCGATACGTATTCTTACGTCATTTCAATATCTAATAATGGCGGACTGGAATTAAAGTTGCGTATACAGTTTACAAAAACACGTTGTATTAAGCTTGAGATTATATGACAAAGAAATTATTACCCTCGTGTGTTTCGTAATATCATATACTAGGTTTTAATACATTTATAAAACAACTGGAGCACAATTCATTGTAGACGAGACATACTAATTGTACATTAATCTAACAAGATGCCAGCCACGCGTGATGATTGCAGGGTCTTTGGCCATCCTATCACTAGCCGACACGATGCATCGCATGTGAATGCGTTTTAGCACGCTAATCCTGAGGTCGACCGTTTCTTTGATTCCACTGTTCAAGTTCACTGCAACTTAGTTGGGCGAATTGTTCTTTTGTTATGACTTTGAAATATGTCTACATTCTAAGGAAGATACAGTTGTAATGGTACATATACTGAGTCAAATTAAAAACTCCACAACCGTTTCATCTTGGCTAATTGGCAAATATGAGAAAATAACGTGTTAAATGAGATATGTTTTTAATTGTATGACGTCCAAAGAAAAAAATAGAAATACATGTTGAGTCAAACATCTGTTCAATGCGCCCACTGCAATCGTCAAAACCACAAACAGTCAAAATGGTAATTCACAAGCAGGGTCGAATCACAGGTTCAATAGCGCGTATGCCCTCCATGTGTAGCCCTACCCACAACTGCAAGGCAACTCATTGACTGTCCGATGCATGTAAGGACTGCATGAGAGATACGGCGCCATTATTCCACTAATAAGGCACCAAGTTCCTGCAAAGTCTGTGGAGGGTTCCTGAGAGTGTGCAGTCGTCTTCCCAGTACATCCCAGACGTGCTCGGTGGGATGCCCGCGTTCCTCAAGTAATCCCTTGTCAAGATGGCCGTGTGGGGTCTGGCGTTTTCATGCTGACAGATCAAGTCTGAACCATGAGCTGCCATGAAGGGCACAAGTTCTTGGGTCAGCACATGGTCGCGGTATGCAACAGCGTTGAGGTTGCCACCGATGACAAGAAGTCGAGAACATCCATTTCCACAGAAAGCACCCCAAACCATTACACTTTCGCCTCCGAATCTGTCAACTTCACTGACACAACACTGAGCATGACGTTCACCTAATCGTCTCTAAACCCTCTGCTTGCCATCGGCAAATCGCAGTGTGAATCTTGATCCATCGCTAAACACGACTCTATTCCAGTTCCTCTGAGCCCATCGCAAGTGGCGTTGTGCCCACAGATGACGTTAACGTCGATGAAATTGGGTCAAAATGGGTCCAACATATGGGCGCCGTGTGTGGAGGTGAGCGGTTCACAGCCGATCTCGGATCGATTGCGCGGACACCCGACGTCTGAAAAGTTAATTACTGGTTGCTGTAGCTGTCAGGAAACGGTTGCGGAGGTGACGTAACGCAATATGACGATTATCTCCCTATGACGTCATACGTGGTCTACCTGGTCGGCTGTGGTGCCCGTTTGATGTACTCGTGTCCGCAGCTCATAAATTGTCCATTGACTGCAACCCAACGCCCTTGTAACGTCAGCTACTGATGTTCCAGCGTGCAACTTGCCGACGGCACGTTCACGTTGCACAAATTGTGAGCCGTGGCATCGAAACAGGTCATAACAAATATCGTTTTAATGTGTTTTTTCGTTGTGTCAGACTACTGTGAGCGTGTGTGTTTGAAGTAAAGATGAAAACAGGTGTGCTATTGTAGTCACCTGACCAGTGGCACATTCAAAACCACTTTTGCCTCAATGATGTTGTGCATGTGCTATGAATCGGGTCACGTGGGATGTGATGGGCTTCAAATGGAGTGTAGACATTGTCATTACAATATTTATTCCTAAAAAATACCTGCTTTCAACACTCATCCACGAACGTGTGTTGCTAGGAAAGTAATATTTCAAAGGGAGGCCACTTGCATTAATATCATGTCGCATTTTAGTCTGCCCACCGTCGCTCGAATTAATTTAGGGATGAGTTAATTTCAAGATCTACAGTATTAGGAATACAAATAATGTATTCCTAATATATGATATTGACGATACCGAAAAACATTCTGGTCATAACATCTATCCACACACACACACAAACGCGCACACGCGCGCACGCACGCACACACACACACAAACACAAACACACACAAACACAC